>NC_136167.1:2698173-2765673 GCF_965212315.1 Lampetra planeri
TTGTGTGCTGCGCCGGCCTGGCGGCGCGCCGCTGCAGCCCTGTGATTACGGGCCTCCCTCCCCACATTGAAGTAAGAAGAGCGGGGGAGGGCATCGGTGGTGAGAGCGAGAGGGGCCCGTGATTGAAGAGAGGGTTTCGACGTTGGAGACACTGCTGGGAGGGACTTTTTCAGTTTGACTCTCCGGTTTTGTGTTCCTCGCGGACGGTTAAATACGGCGTCGAGATCGGTATCTTCTGGGTGTAGTTAATGATTAATTCGTTGTTAGTGTCCCGAGCTCCGTTGATATCCTGTATGTTGCCGTGATAATGACTCGTGTTGTTACATCGTTTTGTTGCGAAATCGCCATTGTTATTGTGTATACTGTATGGAGTTTCGCTCGTGATTGTCACGTGTAACTGTAGGAAACTTTGATCGTCATTGTTGCCAAGGTACAGACCGTATGGAGCTTTGCTTGGAATTGTTAACAGTGTAGGGACTGTTGGGTACTTGCTTGTGATTATTTACTATGTACGGATTGTCTGGAGTATTGATTGTGTGTGTTGCCATGTGGGGACTGGATGGAGCATTGCGCCAAACGATTTACTGTACGAACTTCGTATACTGCATATACTGTATTAATCAATTCGGCGATTCTTGGGGTTTGTGTATAGTTTTTTTGCTCTCAAAATTCGAATGCCCTGAGTCCCATGGTTAATGTTGAAGGGGATTTTGAAATGACAGGTTCGGTTTGTTTCAAACTCACTGGTTGGTTCCTGTCCGTTGTTGCACAGATGATGTCTTTTGTGCGGGAATGCTCCTTGTGTTCTATATGGATCGGGGGTGCGTTTCCGTTAATTGCCGTCAAATTGCGTTGCTCTCTCCACTCGGTTGGTACAGCTGCAGGCTGCAATGCGAGTCTCGGAGATGATGTGTACGGATACGGGATGTAAGGTGTATTGTTGTGACCATTGAATATTCGGAATCGTCACAAATTGTGCGTACCTGTTCGGCATTGGATCAGTTCTGTGGGGGATCATAATTCAAATTGTATGTGTTGTGATGGTGTTAAATTGCGATGGTGACATGCTGCCAGGGATTTGGAATTGTGCTGCTGGCTGTCACCTATCTTGGGGCGCAGGTCCTGACCAGGATGGCCCAGTGAGTGTTGCGTGTCTAACATGAACGTTGTGGTCCCGTCATGCAATGGCTGACGGCTTGACCTGACAGCCCGGAGATTGAAACACTCCGTGGCATGTCTAGCCTAGTGGGCTGTGCGCTCACATGGCTTTGAGAGTGTGGTCCCGTCATGCAATGGCTGACGGCTTGACCTGACAGCCCGGAGATTGAAACACTCCGTGGTATGTCTAGCCTAGTGGGCTGTGCGCTCACAGGGCTCGGAGAGTGTGGTCCCGTCATGCTGTGTCTGACGGCTTGACCTGACAGCCCGGAGATTGAAACACTCCGTGGTATGTCTAGCCTAGTGGGCTGTGCGCTCACATGGCTCGGAGAGTGTGGTCCCGTCATGCAATGGCTGACGGCTTGACCTGACAGCCCGGAGATCGAGACACTCCGTGGCTTGTCTAGCCTAGTGGGCTGTGCGCTCACATGGCCCGGAGAGTGTGGTCCCGTCATGCTGTGTCTGACGGCTTGACCTGACAGCCCGGAGATCGAGACACTCTGTGGCTTGTCTAGCCTTGTGGGCTGTGCGCTCACATGGCTCGGGGAGTGTGGTCCTGTCATGCTATGGCTGACAGCTTGACCTGACAGCTCGGAGGTTGAGACCCTCCGAGGCGCGTTGAAACAGTGGGCTGGAGATTCGTAAGGTTCAGGTGGAGTTGTCCTGTTACGTTGAGACTGTATCCCTCAGTTGTTAGGGTGCATGTTGTGCAATGAGTGAACGATGGGTCGTCTCAGCTCGGTCGGTACAGTTATATGCTGCGATGCGAGTCTTGGAGAGAGACTGGGTCGTCTCAGCTCGGTCGGTACAGCTATATGCTGCGATGCGAGTCTTGGAGAGAGACTGGGTCGTCTCAGCTCGGTCGGTACAGCTATATGCTGCGATGCGAGTCTTGGAGAGAGACTGGGTTAAAATCCCCCCCCCGATATGGCCGACGCGTGCTACTGGTTGTGACGCCGCGTCGGAAAGGCGGTGGGGTGGTAACATGGAAATTCCCCCCCCGATATGGCCGACGCGTGCTACTGGTTGTGACGCCGCGTCGGAAAGGCGGTGGGGTGGTAACATGGAAATCCCCCCCGATATGGCCGACGCGTGCTACTGGTTGTGACGCCACGTCGGAAAGGCGGGGGGGGTGCTAACGGGTGACTGTCATTGCATGCGTGATTCTAACGGGGGGGGGGTCTGTGCTGGAGCGTAAGTGGGTTAGCCAGTGTTCATGTATATTTGTTGTTAATTCCCCGTTTTCTATGCGGTTCCCTCTTACCCTCGTCGATTCTGTATATATTACGTGATTGTATTTCTTATCGGTCGCCGGTCATTTATTGATGTTGTTGGTTCGGAGGCACACCTTTTCGATGTTTCACAGTTGTGTTACAGCCGGGGACGGCTGTGTGTTTATACAGGGGGGGGTGATGTAGTGACAGAGAAAGGTCACTACTGTGTCGGCCCGTACGAAGGCTGGGGGCCCCAAGGGGGTGCCTGGGGGGTCACGTGGTGGAGGGATCCGGACCCTCCCAGAGGTGGGGGAAGTGAGGCGTGTCCTGGGAAGGGAGGCGTGGCCTGAAGAGAGCCAGCCACGCCGGGGCGGAGCCAGCCACGCCAAACCAAATATAAGCGTGGTGTGAACGCAGAGCGAGGCGGCTGTTGTACTGTACTCCAAGGTGAAGACATCTTCGGTCGTCAAGTCCCGAGTCGTCGTCCTGGGCCAGGCAGGCCGATGCCTGCCTGGTCCAGTCTGTGTTGTGTTCCAGAGTGTTAGTGAGTTGAGGAAGGTGGTCACCACCTTATGTACAGTGTTATATTACTTACCGTTTAATAAATAGTGTTGCCTCCAAGCTGCGTGTGTGTGCACCTAATTCGGTACTACTACACTTGTAACAATACAACGCGTGGCCTCTCTTCACAATGCGCTTCTCTTGACTCTGGATTCTGTGCTGCTGACTCTCTGTGCCTCGTGTAGACTCCGCGCCTCGGCTACACTCCTCTCTCGCCTCGTGTAGACTCTGCGCCTCTGCTACACTCTCCACTCGCCTCGTGTAGACTTTGCATCTCTCTCTCTGGCTACACCGTATGCATACTCGGCTCGTGTAGACCTTCCTCTCTCTCTGGCTACACCGTATGCATACTCGGCTCGTGTAGACCGTTCTCTCTCGCTGGCTACACACTATACATTACTCAGCTCGTGTAGACCGTTCTCTCTCGCTGGCTACACACTATACATTACTCAGCTCGTGTAGACCGTTCTCTCTCGCTGGCTACACACTATACATTACTCAGCTCGTGTAGACCGTTCTCTCTCGCTGGCTACACACTTATACCTTACTCAGCTCGTGTAGACCGTTCTCTCTCGCTGGCTACACACTTATACCTTACTCTCCTCTACTCTCCATTACTCTCCATTACTCTCCATTACTCTCCATTACTCTCCTCTCCGGGCTCTATCTCTGCACCTTCGTCTTCATTCTTAGATGGTTCCACTTCTGCCCCTGCTCCTCTGTGCATCACCTTATATACCCCTTCTTCCCGGGAGACGGAGCGGATGCGGACCTCAACGTCGGCACCGCTCCTCAGTTACCCAATCCCCACGCGCTATCCCTACGATCCGGTTCCGCTCAGCGCGTGTTTCCACTCCCCGACCAATCACACCGCGCTGCTACCCGATCACTCCCTCTGGGCGCGTCACCGGCACACAGCCAATCGGCAGCACTACCCCCACCCGCGCACTGACGCCTGCTCCTCCCCGTCAGCGCGCGTCACCACACACACACCCGTACATACGCGCTGGCACACGACATATACACCCAGCGCGTATCACCACTACACTAGTATACTACACTATGCACTACACTATACACTACGCTATACACTACTATACACCACACTAAACACTACACTTTACACTACACTTTACACTACTATACACCACACTATACACTACACTATACACTAATATACACTACACTATACACTACACTATACACTACTATACACTATACTATACACTGCACTACTATACACTACACTATACTATACACGACACTACACTATACACTACAGTATACACTACACTATACACTACACTATACACTATACTATACACTACACTACTATACACTACACTATACACTACTATACACTACTATACACTACACTACTATACACTACACTATACACTACTATACACTACACTATGCACTACACTGTACACTACACTATACACTACTATACACTACACTATACACTACACTATACACTACACTATACACTACACTATACACTAGTGCTGTACTAGTGACGTATTGGCCACGTTCTGTTGACGTGCCAAACCCTTCCTGGTTGGCTGTGTCGGGTGGTGGCGGGTTTTGACGACGCAACATTTTTCTACTTACGCGATCTCACCCAAAGAAGAATTTACCTCTACCGTGTGTGTGTGTGCCACAGGGCTTCAACACTCGAAATTGACAACAACAACGACAACAACAACAACCACACCCACGACAACAACAACAACCACACCCACGACAACAACAACCACACCCACGACGACTACATGATGGGCTCAATTAGGATTATACAGCACAAAGACAAAGATCCCCGTGTAGCCTGTCACAGACTGTAGGGGCAAGTGCTCTTAGCGAGCATCACCTATTGTATGAAGGCCGGAACGGTACACGAGGGGGGGGGGGGATGGGGTGGCCAGCACCACGCCCGACCGCCTTTGTCTCCCCAGTGGCGATGTTTACACACCGCACCAGGTACTCATTTGAGTCTGAGTCGACCTAGGGGAGGCCCAGGACCGGTTCAAATAATCGTCACCGGTGTTATGCAGTGAGCGGGAATCGAACCCGGGTCGCCAGGTTTCGTAGCGCAGCGTAGCGCTAACCGCTGCACAACCGCTCCCCACACAGCAACACACACGCACAGTGGCAGCAGCAGCAGCAGTAGCGGCGAGCAGCAAGCAGCAATCATCGCTCGCTTGCTGGCAGCAGGCTAATACCCTGGGCTCACTGGGGTAGTGTGATCCGTACAAGGTCGCTCGAAATCTCACCTGGCGATAACAACATAACAAAAGGCGCTCGAAAGCTACCGGAAAATTAGCACATGAACGGTGGGGAGGGAGGGGGGGGGGAGTAGAGTGGCCAGCAACCACGACCGGCCGCCTTTGTTTCCCCAGTGCTAGATGCTTTTTGTTTTGTTTTACACACCGCCCACACCGCCCCTCCATATATTCATTTCAGGCTGAGTCGATCTAGGGGGGGCTAGGGGGAGGCCCGTTACCGGTTCAGATATTGGCTACCGATGTTGGCACGCCATGGTTTGTGCCAACCCCATGCCCCCACTCCTCCTCCTCTCCCCCTTTGTATCCGTGAGTGGCTTTTTCCAGGGCACCCTCCAAAGCGGAGCCATAGCTCAAATCCATCGCCTTTAACTTTGTTGTTGTTGAAAGAGATTTGGCAAACTCTTCCGAAGACACGCGGGGGCACTGACTTACGAGGCTCTATTCAATGCGGAGCGATTGTCCCACACACGATCTCTTGGTACCAGAGTCATCGAGGATGGCCGGAGCAAACACGCCGCGCTCTGATTCTTTGAGGTCACGGGCAGGGTCGGATTCAGATTTTGTAGGCCCCTGGGCTACAGGCACTGTGAGCCACCCCCACCCCGAGTAATATTTTCAAAAGGAAAACAAATTTAAAGAAATGTTTTGTGTGTATATATAAGGCTAACAACAAATAAAATTCAGCATTCGCAAGTTGAAATAACTTTTCACTTAATCTCTGGAGGCCACCCAGCTGGTGAAGGCCCTCTGGGCTGCAGCCCCTAAAGCCCCCCACGCCTTGATCCGACCCTGGGCAGGGGGAGCCAAGAGGATTTGGCAGGAGACGTTCAGCAGGGAGAGGAGCTGGAGAGTTGCGGTGAGGCCGGGTGAGGGTGAGAGAGAGGCGACGGTTGGTGGAGACGAAGTGGGATGAGGTGCGGTGCCAGGAAGAGGTTAAACGAGGGAGCGGGTGGGTGAGTGGGTGGGTGAGTGAGTGGGTGGGTGAGTGGGTGAGTGAGTGAGTGGGTGGTGGAGTGGGTGGGTGAGTGGGTGAGTGGGTGGGTGAGTGGGTGAGTGGGTGGGTGGGTGAATGGGTGAGTGGGTGGGTGAGTGGGTGAGTGTGTGGGTGGTGGAGTGGGTGGTGAGTGGGTGGGTGAGTGGGTGGTGGAGTGGGTGGTAGAGTGGGTGGTGAGTGGGTGGGTGGGTGAGTGGGTGGGTGAGTGGGTGAGTGGGTGAATGGGTGGGTGAGTGGGTGGGTGAGTGGGTGAATGGGTGAATGGGTGGGTGAGTGGGTGGGTGTGTGGGTGAGTGGGTGGGTGTGTGGGTGAGTGGGTGGGTGTGTGGGTGAGTGGGTGAGTGGGTGAATGGGTGGGTGAGTGGGTGAATGGGTGGGTGAGTGGGTGGGTGAGTGGGTGGGTGGTGGAGTGGGTGGATGAGTGGGTGGTGAGTGCGTGGGTGAGTGGGTGGTTGAATGGGTGGGCGAGTGGGTGAGTGAATGGGTGGGTGAGTGGGTGGGTGAGTGGGTGAATGGGTGGGTGAGTGGGTGAATGGGTGGGTGAGTGGGTGGGTGGTGGAGTGGGTGGATGAGTGGGTGGTGAGTGCGTGGGCGAGTGGGCGAGTGAATGGGTGGGTGAGTGGGTGGGTGTGTGGGTGAGTGGGTGAGTGGGTGGTTGAATGGGTGGGCGAGTGGGTGAGTGAATGGGTGGGTGAGTGGATAGGTGAGTGGCAGTGACGTGCGGCGAGGTTAATGACTGGGGAGGCACTGGCTCGCGTCAGAGCCTGATTCACACACTGAGGGGGGCGTGACCTCACGGCGGGGGGCGTGTCCTCACTGAGGGGGCGTGTCCTCACTGAGGGGGGCGTGTTAGACACGTCCCCCTCAGTGATGCAGATGTGATAGCTGCCTCCACTGGTGCTTTTTCATTGCAGTTTCATGACGAGACCAGCGAGCCTAAATATATTTATACACATACGTGAAATAAGTTACCTGGAGCATGGAAGGCGAGGACATGAAATGAAGGGGTCTACAAACATTACATTGGTGACATACTAAGATAGTAACAGGCACGCGCTTATTGACCGCGTTCCATCCAGTTACTGAGGGGTTGCGCAATCAGAGGGGAGGCTGAGCTCGTCGCTGCCTCACCTCTCGTCTCTTCCTGTATTTACAGCTGGCCACCGCAAATGTGTTGATTTTGACTATGAAAATGATTGGAATCGTACAGAAATGACATTTATAACACAGATCAGTGGAAACATCTTAATTTTTATTTTATTTGATTTTTTTTACTTTTCGTAACAGCTATTTTCATTGAAGTATGACAGATGAGGCTATGCCTCCCCTGCCAACCCTGACCGCACGTCCCTGGTGAGTGGGTGAGTGGGTGAGCGTCAGGTGGGACGCTTAGGCCGGGTGAGGGTACGAGAGAGGCGACGATTTGTGTAGACGATGTGGGACGAGGGGCGGTTCAAGGGAGAGGTTAAACGAGGGAGCGGGTGGGTGAGTGGTTGAGTGAGTGGGTGGGTGAGTGGGTGGGTGAGTGAGTGGGTGAGTGGGTAGGTGAGTGGGTGGGTGAGTGGGTGAGTGAGTGGTAGAGTGAGTGGGTGGGTGAGTGGGTGGGTGAGTGAGTGGGTAGGTGAGTGGGTGGGTGAGTGGGTGGGTGAGTGGGTGAGTGGGTGAGTGATTGAATGAGTGGTTGGGTGAGTGGGTGAGTGAGTGGGTGAGTGGGTAGGTGTGTGGGTGGGTGAGTGAGTGGGTGAATGCGTGGGTGAGCGGTTGAGTGAGTGGGTGAGCGAGTGAGTGGAGGAGGTGTGGTGGACCCGTGCCATCGAGTGAAGACTTTGCGGACAAACACACAGGGCCCCAGAGTCGTCTTTGAAATGAGAGGCGTTGCAGAATAACGATGCTGACCGCAGTAGTAGCATAAGGGTCCAGCCGCGAAACTGGACTTACGATCCAGATGTCGTGGGTTCGATCCCATCTCTCCCCCCCCCCCCCCCCCCGGACACACCGCGGGTCGCGTCGTGTCGAACCAATGGGAAAGGTCACGTTTTTATTTTTCTTGTATTCCTCCCACATGCAAACCGTGAAGTTTGAGGCTTCGAAACATCGGCAGGTCGCGTGCGGTGGAGTGAGGTGTGGGGTAACGCCAGCCTCTTCGGAGCGTCTACGGGCCTGACGAATGCCATCCATTCCGGTCTGAGGTGCCTCTCTGTACGGAAGGCCCCGGGCCCCCCACTCCACCCACCCACCCCCCCCCCCTTTTTCGCCAGCAGTTGCAGGGGCTGCGCCTTTGAACACGCATTTTTTGCCGAGAGGGAGAACAGAAAAAAGTGACGCGCCAAGGGGCCGTCCATAAATGACGTCACGCGATTTTGGACGATTTTTGACCGCCCCCTCGTCACACGGCGTCACAAAAAGTCAGACCTCCCCCTCAAATATGACGTCACAAAGCTCTGCCCCCCCCCCATCCCAAAACCATATTTCCAATTTTGAAAATAAAACATGCCTCAAATCGCTTTAAACTATTGTCATTGTCGTGCGTATTTAATGTGGCGCTGCACTATGATGTTGTAGGAGACAACATTTATTAAAAAGTCTATTTAATTAAGTAGAACGTGTTGTCTATATTTATTTAAAGTTGCGCATTTTGATGTATCGTCACATTTCTCAAACCCCCCCCCCCCCTCGTCACACATCGTCACAAATGTCTGACCCCACCAACCCCCACTAGGTGCGTGACGTCATTTATGGACGGCCCCCTGAACGTGTGGATGTTGAAACCAGTCACGGCGATGATGACGGTAGTGGTGATGGTGGTGGTGATGATGATGGTGGAGGAGATGGTGGTGGTGGTAATGATGATGATGGTGGTTCTGGTGATCTTGGTGGTGATGTTGGTGGTAGTAATGATGATGGTGGTGGTGATGGTGGTGGTGATGATGACGGTAGTGGTGATGGTGGTGGTGATGATGATCGTGGAGGAGATGGTGGTGGTGATGGTGGTGGTGATGATGATGACGGTGGTGGTTATGATGGTGGTGATGATGATGGTGGTGGTGATGGTGGAGATGGTGATGATGACGGTGGTGGTGATGATGGTGGTGGTGATGATGACGGTGGTGGTGATGTTGGTGGTGATGGTGGTGGAGATGGTGGTGATGATGGTGGTGGTCGCGTTCGCCAGCCCCGTTACAGAGACAGCTGCGACTGGGGGTGCCCCCTAGGACATCTTTGCCCCCCTGTTGTGAGACCCCCACCTCCCTGTGCATCTGTAGTGGTGGTGTTGACGCGCGCCGACTGTGACAGTGATGGATCACGGGGCGGCACGGGGTGCGGGGTTGGGCACGCGTTGGGGGCGTGGTATGGACGCGCGCGCCGGGAGTGACGGATGACGGGGCGGCGCGGCGTGGGTGGTGAGGCACGCTGAGATGTGGGAAAACAGGATCGTAGCCAGCGCCCAGTGATTGGTCAAATAGGATGGGTGCTCTCAGCGACGTCCGCAGGTGGGGTATAAAGGGGGACGCGCGAGAGCACTCGGGGTTGTTAACCAGTTGAAGATCGAAGACGGAGTTGAAGACGTAGTGGCCCCGAGACCCCTAGTCCCGCTGTCCTTGTAGGGACCGGGGCCCTGTGTGGTTCGGAGGCGAGACTGGGGGACCCGTGGTCCGACGCCCATGTGGGTCGGGACTGGGGGACCCACAGTCGAGACGGACACCCCGGCAGGGTGTGTCCCGAGTAGCTCAGTGGGTGTTTGTCACCCGAGTAGCTCAGTGGGCGTTAGTCGCCAGAGTAGCTAAGTGGGTGTTGGTCACCCGAGTAGCTCAGTGGGTGTTTGTCACCCGAGTAGCTAAGTGGGTGTTAGTCACCCGAGTAACCAAGTGGGTGTTAGTCACCCGAGATACTACAGTGGGTGTTAGTCACCTGTGAAACGAAGTTGGTGAAATAAAGAGTGTGCTACCCGTGAAGTCGTCTCCCGCCGAGTTACTACATTACACATCAAACACAAACGGCAGCGCCCCGGAGTGCCCATTGCGCCGTGTGATTTGATTTGATCGGTGCGTCTCCTCGCGACTCGTCTGACCTCGAGATCTGTAGCACAGAGACAGAAACAGAGACAGACACGGAGACAGAGACAGATAGACGAGACGCACGGGCAGGTGTGAAGGCAGACAGCCCAGCGTGAGAGAATAGATGATTGCCAAACAGTGATGAAGACAGTTGTCAAGCCATACAGACACACACAGACAGACACAGACAGACACAGGCAACACACGCAGACACAGACACATACATAGACAAACACACAGACGTATAAACAGATGCATAGACATACACATATTTAGACAAATACAAAGATGTATGAACAGACAGACACATAGACATACACATACATAGACAAACACACAGACATATAAACAAACACATAGACATACAACAACAACCGCCATTCGCACTACGTGGTGGTGACGTCACCACAACGCTTGTGCCAGGCCATGTGCACCTTGAGGCCATGTGAAGCGTCGAACGTCCGCTGGCAGGAGGTCACGGGGCAGACCCAGGTGCCACGGGTCGACTGACTGAGATGACCGAGATGACTGGCTGATGCACCACCTGTGCCCCCTACTGTGCCAACTTGCTGTGCTTTAGCCACCCGGAGCTCCGCTCGTTGTTGTGAGCGTCGCTCCTCCGCCCTCCGTTGCTGCTGGAGGGCGACTGCCTCCAACTGCCCAGTAGCGTCCTTCACGAGCCTCCTCCACTGAGGCCGATCTTGACACCGCTGGTACCAGTCATCGGCAAGTCCACTCAGCTCCACGTCCTCCTGTACCACATCACTCCATCTCTTCTGTAGCCCGTACCGCGCCCGTTTAACCCCCTCGATCCGGCCGAACAAAACCTGTTTGGGCATGCGGTGATTGGGCATGCGGGCTACATAGCCCAGCCAATGCAGCCTTGCCTGCCGGAGGAGCTCACCGATGGGACTTTGTCCAGATCTTTCGAGGATTTGTGAGCTCCTCAGACAATCCAGCCTGGTTAAACCCAGGATTGATCGTAGGCAGGCAAGTCTAAATGTTTATAACCGGCGAAGATGCTCCATTAGGTACACAACAACAACAACAACAACAACCGCCATTCGCCACTAAGTGGCGGTGACGTCACCACGACGCTTGTGCCAGGCCATGTGCACCTTGAGGCCACGTTAAATGTCGAACGCCCGCTGGCAGGTCACGGGGCAGACCCAGGTGCCACGGGTCGACTGACTGAGATGACCGAGATACACACACACATAGCCACACACACACAGACACAAACCTGAGATCAGTTCGAGGGCAGAGGCGGTGGCAATGGATCCAAGGCCACATCCCAACCCACGGCGCCACGCCACACGCGTGACAAGAAACGGCGAGCCGACACCACGGAGACCCCGGGTCATGGGTCCCTGGGTCCAGGGGTCCCGGGTCCCGGGGTCCCGGGGTTTCGGGGTCCCGGGGTCCCGGGGTCCTGGGGTCCCGGGTCCGAGTTCTCGGCCCCACCGTCTCTCTTGGCAGGTCACAATGGGCCGAACGTCAGACTCGGAGAGTCCCGTGGGCTGTCGAGTGCGCAGGCGGTGCAACTGCCACCTCGTCTCCCACTTGGAGACCAACCACTACCAACAACCACCACTACCACCCCCCACCACCACCAAACACCACCACCAACCACTACTACCAACCACCACCACTACCAAACACCACTACTACCAACCACCACTACTACCAACCACCACCACCAACCACCACCACCAACCACCATCACCACCAATTACCACTACTACCAACCACCACCACCAATCACCAACCACCACCACCAACCACCACCACGAACCACCACAACCAACCACCAACCACCATCACCACCAACTACCAACCAGCACCACCATCAACCACCACCACCAACCACCACCACCAACCACTACTAACCACCACCACCAACCAACAACCATCAACCACCAACCACCACCAACTACCACCACCACCAACCACCACCACCACCCCCACCAACTATCACCACGATATCTCGGAAACGAGTCGATTCCTGCCACCAGCCGATACTCACACGTCCAAGTCGCGGACTTAGCGACCCAGGGAGGCCCCAGGCCGCCCGGACTACAAACTTAAAAAATATCAATATTCGTGTTTTTAAATTTATTTTATTTTACCAGGTAAGGCCCCGCTGAGCTGCTACGTAGCTCTCTCTCTCTCTCTTCTTTTTTTTCAGAAGCAACCTGGCCATCGCGAATGACAGCTCAACGGAATGGCTCAACATCATCATCATCATCATCTGCGTCGGCGTGTCGTCAATGTACAGCAGCAGCAACCAAACACTCTGGACGCGTAGAGAGGTCCATTCTAAACGTGGAGGGGAGGGGAACCCCGGGGGGTCCCGGAGAAAGATCCTCGCAATGAACACAAGGGGAGAGAAAGAGAGAGAGAGACTCAGACTCCATATGTACAGCGGCAGGCGTCAGGGTCGCGATCGAAAACAGGCGAGATAATGAACATCTCACCATGGGGATGTGAGAGACACGCAGACTCCAATTATACAGCAGCAGGCGTCAGGGTCGGGATTGAACCCACGACCTCCTGTATACCAGGCGAGGATGTTAACATCTCGCCATGGTGATGAGAGAGACACGCAGACTCCAATTATACAGCAAGCGTCAAGGTCGGAATTGAACCCACGACCTCCTGTATACCAGGCGAGGTAGTTAACATCTCGCCATGGGGATGAGAGACACGCAGACTCCAAATATACAGCAGCAGGCGTCAGGGTCGGGATGGAACTCACGAACCTCCTGCACACCAGGCGAGGTAGTTAACATCTCGCCATGGGGATGATAGAGAGACACGCAGACTCCAAATATACAGCAGCAGGCGTCAGGGTCGGGATGGAACTCACGAACCTCCTGCACACCAGGCGAGGTAGTTAACATCTCCTAGCTACTGGGGGGGGGGGCGGTGAAATTGGACAGAATGGGTGTGGGGGAGGGGCGCACATTTAATGAATTTCACCAGGAGCCCCCCCCAAATCCAACCAAGATCACCACGCAACTGGCATGGCCATTGAGTGGCACCGTCACTCCAGCACCGAGGCAAGAATCACGATCGCGCCGTCGTCATTGCGACCCCGCCCCGCCCCCCCCCACACTCGGCACGGGTCGCAAAGAGCTTCGCAGCTCATCGGATTCCTCCGCTCGAAAATGCCGATTCTGAGTCGCGTCCATGGGTCTCAGCGTCGATCGAGTCTTCCTCCAACTCCTCCTCCTTCCTCCTGGGTCCTCCAACTCCTTCCAGCTCCTTTCTCCTGGATCCTCCTTCCTCCTCCTCCTCCCCCTCCTTCGTCATCCTCCTTCCTCCTCCTTCCTTCTCGTCCTCCTCGTACTCCTCGTCTTCCACCTCCTCCACGTCACCTCTGCCCACAGAGCTGCGGGTGCAGAGACACCCCCCCCCCCACCCCCCCCCCCCCCAGCTGCGCCCTGCACGCACGAGGAAGTGTCTCTCGCGCCAGCCAGCGAGGGTGCAGGCGGTACAATTGCACCGGGACCCCCCCACCCCCACTTCACGGACCGCAGGTGGCGAGTGGGGGGTGGGGTGTGGTACCAAGCAACCCCCCGCCCCATTTCATTCTTTGCACACGGCGAGGGGGGGGGGGCAGCCCCCCCCCCCCAATTTCATTCTTTGCACACGGCCGGAGGTGGGGGGGGGCAGGCCCCCACCACCCCCCCATTTCATTCTTTGCACACGGCGGGAGCGGGGTGGGGGGGGGGCAGCCCCCCCTATTTAAATATTGGCACACGGACCCACGTTCATTCATTGGCGAGCGTAGAAGGGGGATGGAGAGAATGGAGAGTCTCTGTGATTGTTCCTCGATGTCGATTGTCCTCAATCTCTCTCTCCGTCTCTCCGTCTCTCTCCCCGTGTCTCTCCTACGCTCTCCCCCACCCCCCAAGTGTTCTGTATTCCTCTTCGTTCCTCTACCGTGCGGTCATTCCCCCTTGGTATCCTGCGGCGCACACGGGAGGAGGACGGGACAGCAGCCGATCGTCACCAGCGTCATCATCATCGTCGTCTTCGTCGTCGGTCAATATCTATCCACTGCTGGATGGATTCTTCACGGTCTCGTCATCCTAACCCCCCCCATCCCATCTCACCAGCAGCCGCCTCTGTCCACGCAGCAGTGCAACACGGGTTCGATCACAGTGATAATCGCACGACCGGCAAGGTAGGTGGGGTACAAACAAAAATTGCGCATAACTCCCACATCTTCGGGAACATCTCGGCTCGGCGTGGAAGAGTAGGCCAAAAACGAGCCTCGAGAGAGGGCCGTCGCTAGAGCTGGAGGGACGGCAGGGGGGTGGGAGGTGGGGGTGGCTCGGGGGCACTTGCAGGGCTGCGCTTCTATCTCGCTACCTCTAACACTGAGCAGATACATGGGGGTGGGGGTGGCCTGTGGCTCCGGCAGCGGTGCGAGCGGGCACTTGCAGGGCTCCGCCTCTACCTCGCTACCTCTAACACTGAGCAGATACATGGGGGTGAGGGTCGCCTGTGGCTCCGGCAGTGGTGCCAGCGGGCACTTGCAGGGCTCCACCTCTACCTCGCTACCTCTAACACTAATCTAACACTAAGCAGATACATGGGGGTGGGGGTGGCCTGTGGCTCTGACAGTGGTGCCAGCGGGCACTTGCGGGGCTGCGCTTCTACCTCGCTACCTCTAACACTGTGGCTCCGGCAGTGGTGCCAGCGGGCACTTGCAGGGCTCCGCCTCTATCTCGCTACCTCTAAAACTGAGCAGATACATGGGGGTGAGGGTAGCCTGTGGCTCCGGCAGTGTTGCGAGCGGGCACTTGCAGGGCTGCGCCTCTATCTCGCTACCTCTAACACTGGCTCTGGAAATGGTGCCAACGGGCACTTGCAGGGCTGCGCCTCTGCCTCGCTACCTCTAACACTGAGCAGATACATGGGGTGAGGGTGGCCTGTGGCTCCGGCAGTGGTGCAAGTGGGCACTTGCAGGGCCGCGCCTCTACCTCTATGCCTCTAACACTGAGCAGAAGTATCCTGTAAACTAAGAAGCTCTTGAGTCGGGGTTTTTCATCGATACAAACCACCCGCCGTTTCCGTGAGAGACATAACGACATCTGAGAAAAAGAAAATAATAATAATACATATGAATAAATAAAATGTAAAAAAAAGGAAAGAAATTATTTAATTTCGTATGTAAAATGTATTGTTATTTTGACAGTTTCGGAGCAAACTAAGGAATAAAAAAGTGGAAGATTAGGCATAAATAAGTGGTCAAACAGAGCGTTTACCAAATAAATCGTAAAAAGTAATAAAATATATGAAAAATATATACATTCCGCTGCTGCTCTTAATGGTGTTATGTCAACTTTGTAATTTTACTTGTATTATGTTAAATGTGTTATGTTACGTTTGGTGTGTTACTTTTTGCGTGTTAATTTTGTCATGTAAATTTTAGGTTACCTGTTTTGTGTTACTTTTGTTATGCTATTGTTGTCATGTTTAATGCGTCGTGCAAATATCATTAGATTACTCTTGTCAAGTAAATGTTGTTATGTTACTTTTGTTAGGATAAATTGTTATGTTAAATTGTTATGTTAAATGTGGTATGCTAAATTCATTCTATTACATTTGGTATGTAAATGTTGTCATGATGTATTTGCTTTGTTACATCTGTTATGTAAATTTTGTTGTGTTACTTTTGTTACGTAAAATTTGCTGCGTTACTTTTTTTGTTTATTTCTGTCATGCTAATTTGTGTGTCTGGAGTGTGCGTGCGACGAGATGTGATTTGTGGCCAGTGAGTTAACTCAGGGAACACCATGAATTGTTCTTAAATTGCTCGGGGAGGGAGGAAGGTGGAAGGAGGGAGGGAGGGAGGAGGATGGGGTGGAAGGAATGAATCAGGAAGCTCTAATTAACACAAATGAGCATCTCCACCTCTGTCTCGTTAGGAGCTCTCGCGAATTGTAATGAAGAACAGCCGCTGAGCGTGAATGATGCTCATTGAGTTGGTTTGTGATTCAACATGCACACCGATACTGCTGCTGCTCTTATTACTGATTCTCTTACCGATACTGCTGCTGCTCTTATTACTGATTCTCTTACTGATGCTGCTCTTAATGCTGCTGCTGCCGCTATTACTACTGCTGCTGTTACTGCTTCTGCTGTTATTGCTGCTACTGCTGTTACTGCTGCTACTACTGCTGATGTTACTGTTGCTACTGCTGCTGCTACTGCTGATGCTTCTACTGCTGATGCTGATGCTACTGCTGCTGCTACTGCTGTTGCTACTGCTGCTACTACTGCTGTTATTGCTGCTGCTACTGCTGATGCTTCTACTTCTGTTGCTGCTGCTACTGCTGCTGCTACTACTGCTGTTGCTACTGCTGTTACTGCTGCTGCTAATGCTGTTACTGCTGCTGCTAATGCTGTTACTGCTGATGTTGATGAAGCCACCGTCCACGATCCTCGGTCTCCGTTCTCCGCTAGTGGACCAGGCAGCGTGTTGGGCTGTCCTGGTGCAGTGATGTAGTGTCCCCGTGTGTTAGCTAAGTTAGGAACGGTGGCTACCACCCTCTGTCGTTATCCTGTGAATGTTAAGTGGTACCCGTTGTGTTAGCTAATTAATAGTGTTGCCTCCAAAGTTCCAGTGTGCGCCTGACTTTAACCGCTACATTCGCATGCCCACAATCGCATTCCTGTGGCTTGTCTTCAATGTATCTTTATGGGTCTCTATGTATCTCTATGGGTCTCTATGTATCTCTATTGGACTCTATGTATCTCCATAGGTCTCTATGTATCTCTATTGGACTCTATGTATCTCCATGGGTCTCTATGGGTCTCTATATATCTCTATGTATCTCCATGAGTCTCTATGTATCTCTATGGGTCTCTAATATACATAAAGACCCTCTATGTATCTCTATTGGACTCTATGCATCTCCATGGGTCTCTATGGGTCTGTATGCATCTCTATGAGTTTCTATGTATCTCCATGGGTCTCTGTATCTCCATGAGTCTCTATGTATCTCCATGGGTCTCTGTATTTCCATGAGTCTCTATGTATCTCTATGGGTGATTATGGTGAGCGGATGAATAGTGAGCGCATGAGTGAGCACGTGGACGAGTGAGTGGGTGAGCGGATTAGTGAATGAGTAGACGAGTGAGTGGGTGAGCAGATGCGCAAGTGAGTGAACAAGTGAGTGGGTGAGCGGATGAGTGAGCGAGTGGGTGAACGAATGAGTGAGAGAGTGGACGAGTGAGTAGACGAGTGAGTGGGTGAGCCGATGAGTGAGCGAGTGGACGAGTGAATGGGTGAGCGGATGAGTGAGTTGGTGAGTGGATGCGTGAGTGAGTGGATGAGTGAGTGGGTGAGTGGGTGAGTGGGTGAGTGAGTGGGTGAGCGGATGAGTGAGTGAGCGGATGAGTGAGTGAGTGAACGGGTGAGCAGATGAGTGAGTGGATGCGTGACTGGGTGATCGGATGAGTGAGTGAGTGAGTTGGTTATCAGATGCATGAGTGAGTGAGTGGACGAATGGTGGGTGAGTGATTGAGTGGACGATTGAGTGAGTGAGCAGATGAGTGAGTGGGTGAGCGGATGAATGAGCGAGTACACGAGTGAGTGAGTAGATGAGTGAGCGAGTGCACGAGCAAGTGGGTGAGCGGATGAGTGAGTTAGTGGGTGAACGGATGAGTGAGCGAGTGCACGATTGAGTGGGTGAGCAGATGAGTGAGTGGGTGAGCGGACGAATGAGCGAGTGCACGAGTGAGTGAATGGATGAGGGAGTGAGTGAGTGAGCGGATGAGTGAGCGAGTGAGTGAGTGCACGAGCAAGTCGGTGAGCGGATGAGTGAGTTAGTGGGTGAGCGGATGAGTGAGCGAGTGCACGATTGAGTGGGTGAGCGGATGAGTGAGTGGATGAGTGAGCGGGTGCACGAGTGAGTCGGTGAGCAGATGAGTGAGTTAGTGGGTGAGCAGATGAGTGAGCGGGTGCACGAGTGAGTCGGTGAGCAGATGAGTGAGTTAGTGGGTGAGCAGATGAGTGAGCGGGTGCACGAATGAGTCAGTGAGCGGATGAGTGAGTTAGTGGGTGAGCGGATGAGTGAGCGGGTGCACGAGTGAGTCGGTGAGCGGATGAGTGAGTGGATGAGTGAGTTAGTGGGTGAGCAGATGAGTGAGCGAGTGCACGATTGAGTGGGTGAGCGGATGAGTGAGTGGATGAGTGAGCAGGTGCACGAGTGAGTCGGTGAGTGGATGAGTGAGTTAGTGGGTAAGCAGATGAGTGAGCGAGTGCACGAGTGAGTGTGCGAGTGAGTGGATGAGGGAGTGAGTGGGTGAGCAAATGAGTGAGCGAGTGAGCGAGTGCACGAGCAAGTGGGTGAGCGGATGAGTGAGTTAGTGGGTGAGCGGATGAGTGAGCGAGTAGACGAGTTAGTCGGTGAGCGGATGAGTGAGTGGGTGAGCGGATGAGTGAGCGAGTGCACGAGTGAGTCGGTGAGCGGATGAGTGAGTGGCAGTGCATCAGGTCGCTCTCACCTGGGTGTGCAGTAGGGCGTGCCGGTCCGCCTGCACCTGGCTGAAGCGCGACTCGAATGCGCGCATCTGCGCCTCGACTCGCCGCACGTACACCATGTCGCTTTGCGTGCGCGAACTCAGCGCCTCCATCGACTGCGACATGTTCTGCACCTACAAAAGGGGGCGAGTCGCGGGGAGCGGACGATCGCGGGGAACGTCGCAGGAACGTCGCGGGGAACGTCGTAGGAACGTCACCGGGAACGTCGCGGGGAACGTCGTGGGAATGTTGTGGGAACGTCCGTCGCGGAGATGGAGCGGTGTGGGGGCGCGCGTGCAGGAGCTGAGTGAATCACGACAATCGCAGTGGAAATAGATCTGAACACGATGACGATGATAAACACGTGGTAGCCTCTTGCGGCCAATATCGTCCACAATAGAGTTTTTTGGGGTTAGATCGTGTAAATATATAAATGTGTCGTATGGGGGGGGGGGGGGTGGTGGCATATTGGGGGGGGGGGGGTGGTGGCATATGGGGGGGGGGGGTGGTGGCATAGAGGGGGGGGGGGGTGGTGGCATATGGGGGGGGGGGTGGTGGCATATTGGGGGGGGGGGGTTGGTGGCATATGGGGGGGGGGGTGGTGGCATATCGGGGGGGGGGGGTGGTGGCATATCGGGGGGGGGGGGGTGGTGGCATATGGGGGGGGGGTGGCACAACTGAAACTATCCCTGTGTAATAACAGCCATAGAGGGTTCACGTGGGGATTGGCTTGCCGGTCCTGCTTGTAGCCAATAAGGGTTGAGATAGGGACCATGGCCCAGGCGTGATCACGGCATGTCATCAGGAGTGATTGGCCTAGCCATTCGGGGCCCCAGCTAATGGGGAGCCGGATGATGGGCGTGGTCCCGGGATTGACAGGGAACCATCGAGAATGGTCGAAGCTGTCCATGAACGATTGGCTGGGGGGACCACGTGACGAAGAGATTAAGAGAGAGTGAGAGAGAACGATCGAGAGCAGACTGGAAACTGACAAGGGCAGGGTCACGCGCGGACGGGGGCTCTGGCTGCCACGTGCGCGGTGGGGACTTAGTGCGAAGTCTGTCCTCTCTCCGTTGTCTGCCAGCAACGGAGAGTGAGTGAGTAAAGTGTATTGTGGAGTGGAAATAAAAAGGACTGATTCCGAAGCCGTCTCAAGATGGATTATTACACTGGTGTCAGAAGTAATTCTGCGACTGTTTGGATGATCGTCAAGATGTCTAAGCACCCCAGAAAAAAGAACCTGCCCGTGCCTCTATCGGAGGAAGAGGTCGAGACGGATGAAGATGAGCCGTTGGGAGCTACAGCCCTTGTGCCGCCTGCTGATGACACTCGCCTCGACGCCTCTCAGCGTCGACCGGGGGAGGATGCGACCACCGCAGGACCAAGAGACGAATGGCGGCTGATGGCGGAGCAGATTGAGTCATTGCGCGCCATTCTGCTAAGCCTGGTGACCGCGGTGGCATCCTCACCAGCCGTGGGTCGCCAAATCGCTGATCAGCTGGACGCCGCGGGAAGCGGTCCTGCTATGGAAGCGGGACCCGCCATTGCTCCTGCCACGCGGGAGGACGCCATCGTCTTGGGTGGGGCGGCTGCGCCGGAGTCGTCGGCCCCCATTTTAGGCGCGCCTACCACCACGCGGCCGCCGGATGCCATTTTGCCTGCACCAAGTGGAGAGCGGGAATGGCAGTCGGAGACGCCCACGGCACGCGCCTGCCACCGCAGACATCGCCTTCCACAAATAAAAGAATTTATCGCCGGGGGCGATTAGAGTGCTTTTATGTGGCGCTTCGAGTCAGCTTTTAGATCTGTGATCTGGACGGAGGAAGAAGCGCTGGGAGCACTACCTACGCTGCTCGATGATGTGTCTCTGGGAGTCTTCCGCTCCATCCCGGCGTCCAAAAAGAAGACACTGCGGGATGCGTTCACAGAGATGGCAGAATTTTATGACCCGCCGACATCGGCCACCAGAAAATTTATGTCGCGTCGCCGAGCACCGGAGGAATCGCCGTTGGCCTATTGGGGGGCGTTGATGGCGATGGCCATGGCCGCCTACCCCGACGCAACGGCCGAGCATTTGGATCCGCTCATCCTTTCCCGCATGCTGGAGTTGTCTCAGGAGCTCAACATCTCTCTACCAGTGTGCGGCCACGAACCGCTTTCATCGCGGTGGGTGGCGCGCTGCCTGGACGCTAAGTTTAATATCAAGCGTTGGGACCAGATGGCGGCGTGGACGGGGAAACCCGAGATCGACGGGCCGCCTCTGGGGTGGTCTCCGCGACTGGTTGTCCACTGCTCTGACGACTCGGGCGACGACGACATGCTGGCTGCTGCTGTCCCGCATAGGTTTCCAGGGCCGGCGGCTGCGCGACCAGCGGGGCGACTACACGGGCCGGCCGCGTGCGAGGGCCGGGTCGTCCGACCACCGGCCGACGTCGGCCGCGTGTTTCAAGTGCGGCAGATGGGTCCACTTCACCCGTGACTGCCGCTGCCGACCTCTGCTGTCGCCTCTTCCACCAAGGGGACCTCCATCTCCTCTACCTGCTGCGGAGCTGCAACAACCTCGGGTGAGTCGGCACAAATCGGACACCCGGCAGGTCGTGTCACATCACTCATCCACTCGCACTCATTCTTACACTCCTAAGGATAATTTTACTTGTCCTGCTCCATTGACACGCTCTGCTACACAGTGGAAGAAATTGGCTCGCAGGATTGTGGCTGCGGCGTCGGGCTCGTCGACGGTACGAGGTACCATCGACGGCGTCGACGTCCGTATCTTGGTGGACACTGGCGCGTCGGCTACCATCATTTCTGATGTTATTTTTCGTTTGTTGTCCATTCCTGCATCGCGGATACGCAAGGTTAATGATGCGTGTGTTGCCGCCAATGGGGGGGAGCATGGGTATCTGCGGACAGGTGGATGTGAGCATCGCTATCGGAAATATTACCGCCGCAGGACCTGTGTTAATTTCTCGCTCGCTAGCTGTTCCATGCTTGTTGGGTACGGATTTCCTGCGCCGGATGCCGCTGAGAATACGGGTCGACCAGGACTGTTTGGAAATGCCGGGGGGTCGTAGGATGGCGTTCCTGCCTTCCCTGCTGGCCAATGCGCCTACAGGTAATGCAGTTACTGCTGTCGTTGCGGCTACAGTGGAGGTTCCATCGGGAACGCAAATGCTTATCCCGCTGCGTTACCGAACACCACTTCAAATGGGAAGGGATGCGAAGGGCGTGCTATTATCCCCATCGAATTCGGTATCGAAATCTTTTTCTTTGGCGGCGGCACAAACGATCGTGCGCCCATGTCAGGCACCTTTCATACAGGTCTTGAATTGGGGACCTGACCGCGTCGTTGTTCCGGAGGGATCGGTGCTGGCTCACGCCACTACCGATTTCGCCTCTTGTGACAAACCGCCGCGCGCTCGGATGCCCACGGATGGACCTCCGCATGATCGTTCACAAGAACGCTGGATCGCAGATTTATGCGGAGAGAATTCTTCCTTGTCAAATGAACATAAGAACGCCTTGCGTTCGCTATTGCTGCGGTACGCTGATGTTTTCAGCAGAAATGATTTGGACCTCGGCCGCACGTCGCTTTTGTCGCACCATATTGAAACCGGTGCGGCACCTCCCGTCTGTATGCACCCTCACCGTATGAGCCCGGCGGAAAGGGAACACGTGCGTGGGGCAGTAGATGAATTGCTGGCGGTGGATATTATTTCGCCGTCCAACAGCCCTTGGGGCGCGCCCGTCGTTCTGGTTAAGAAGAAAGATGGTGGTACGAGGTTTTGCGTTGATTTCCGCCGGTTGAACAAAATTTCGGTAGCGGACGCGTACCCCTTACCGAGGATGGATGACTCATTGGATGCTTTATCGGGTGCTAAATTCTTTTCCACCCTTGACCTGTCCTCGGGCTTCTGGCAGCTTCCCCTCGATGACGAGTCAAAAGCCAAAACGGCATTCCGCACACCGCAAGGTCTCTTTCAATTTAATCGGTTGCCGATGGGCCTGAACGCGGCTCCGGCCACGTTTCAGCGGCTCATGGAATTGGTGTTGGCAGGACTGCAGTAGGAAACGTGCCTCATATATCTAGACGATATAATTGTCTTTAGCCGCACGTTCGAGGAACATCTCCAACGCCTTGAGACAGTTTTTCAAAGAATGCGTGCGGCTGACCTTAAGTTTAAACCGAGGAAATGCCACCTTCTGCAACACTCCGTCCGTTACCTGGGTCATATTGTCAGTTCGGACGGTGTATCCACTGATCCTCTGAAAACGAAGTGTGTACGTGAGTGGCCCACACCCACCTCGGTGGGTGATGTTCGGCGGTTTATTGGATTCGCTTCCTATTATCGCCGCTTCGTTAAGAACATTGCGACGTTGGCTAAACCATTACACGTTCTAACTGGCAAAAATCAAAGGTTTAAATGGGGTGCGGAGGAAGAAAGTTCCTTTATGGCACTTCGGGACCACCTCGCCACGGCGCCTACGTTAGATTACCCAGATTTTTCGCAGCCGTTCATCCTTGATACGGATGCTAGTGATATCGGCATTGGGGCCGTTTTGTCGCAACGCAAGGACGGGGTTGAGAGGGTGGTGGCATACGGCAGCAGGGTTCTATCGCCTGCGGAAACGCGATATTGCGTGACAAGGCGGGAACTTTTGGCAATTGTCCATTTTGTTCGATTGTACCGGCCGTACCTGTATGGACGGAAATTCCTGGTCCGCACTGATCATGCGGCTTTGCAATATTCCCTCAAATTGGATCAGCCGTCAGGCCAATTGGCCCGGTGGTTGGAATCGTTACAGGAATTTTCCTTCGATATAACATACCGAAAGGGGGCCCGTCACGCGAACGCGGATGCGCTCTCAAGGCTGCCGCCCATTCCTCCATGCACTTGCCTGACGGGCACGCACCGTTGCACGGCACCGCCCACGTCGCCCTGCCCGGTTATGGGGGCGATAGCGAATGAGGACGACGCAGGGGCGAAAGCGAAGGAGGAGGAGCAGCAGGTGTCGGTGGACACCGATGATACCTTGCGGCTGCCGCACGCGGTCTGGTTGCGCGAGCAGGAGGCCGATGCCTCGCTGTCTCCGCTACGTAAATTGGTAGGGAAACAAAAATCGCAATTGGTGGGCTGGAAGTGGCAGATGTTCCGGGGTAAGTCGGGATTGTTAATGTGTACCGACGGGTTGTCTGACCGACCACGCTTGGTAGTGCCTACTTCGCTTCGCTACGACCTGCTCCGTACTCTGCACGCTGATAAGTTGATGCACCTCAGCGTCCAGAAGCCTGTGGCCATGATGCAAAAGGATTTTTTCTGGGCCGGTATGACGGCAGACATCAATGACTTTGTCCGCTCGTGCCATGATTGTGCGAAGAGGAAGCCGCCTCGGAACCACTATGTACCACCGTTGCGTTCCATTGAAGTGTCCCGTATCAACGAATTAGTTGCTCTCGACATTCTGGGGCCGTTTCCCCCGTCGGCTAGGGGCAATAAATACCTTCTGGTCGGGGTGGAATATTTTTCTCGATGGCCGATGGCCTGGCCTCTGCCCGACCAAACGGCAGCGTCCATCACCGACGCTTTCTTGAACGGGTATGTCATGGACAAGGGGGCACCTGAGAGGCTGCTCACAGATCAAGGGCGGAATTTCTCCTCTAAATTGCTTAGGGAAGTTTGTGACGCGCTAGGTACAAAGAAAGTTCGCACCTCCCCATACCATCCCCAAACAGATGGTATGGTGGAACGATTCAACCGTACCCTCTCGGCTATGCTTTGTCACACGGTCAGTGAAAAGCAAACCGATTGGGACCTGCACATACCAGGCGTCTTAGCGGCATACCGCATGGTTCCGCACACGTCCACGGGATACTCACCATTTTTTTTTATGTATGGCCGTGAAAATGTTCCACCCATCGATGTGCAACTGGTACGCCGAGTAAACGACCGTCCCGCTCCCTGCCTGACCACGTGCGTGACTCGCTTGAACGAGTAACGGAGGCGCGAGAGGCTGCCCGGTGTGCGACGGCCCGTGCTCAGGCAAGAAACGAACGGTATGCGCGTTGAACGCATACTCGCATGCCTTGGTCAGTGGGAGACCTGGCGTGGCTCCACTGCCCCCAGGTACCGGCGGGCACATCCCCTAAACTGCACAGGCCATGGCGGGGGCCTGTGACGCTGGTAGATGTTCGGAACTCGCAAAGTATCCGCGTTCAATACGGAAAACGTCGGTGGTATGTTCATTCCTCGCGACTTAAACCCTATGTTGACTCGCGTGTCGGTCCTTCATCCCCACTAGCTGACCTGCCGGGTTCTGCCGGGCCGACTGCGCCGCTTGACACGCCCGTTGATCCCAGGGGGGACTGTGTTGTGCCTCCTGCACATGAACAGGTTCTGAGGGCTGAGGAAGCCCCCGCTGCCCCCCCTCCAGCGGGGCCCGCCCTGGACGTGACCAAGCACCAACAACCTACTTCTTCTTCGAGTCTGCCACCTCCTGTCCATCCGGAAGCAAAGCGACCTTACGCTGGGAGCGGAGATGGTCCCGCGTCGCGTACGCGGTCGAAATCTCTTCCGTTTCGTTAACGTTTGATCGTTTCGCTGATTTCCCTGTCGTTACTGCGCTGCAGGGGCGCCCTAATGTATGTCGTGATTTTTTTTATTATGGGTGACTGTTTTAAATGTTGTTAGGCGCGGGAACGCCGGTTCACCCTCGAATTGTTAAACGCACCTTGGTGCCCTAATAAGATGTTGCGGAATTGGTCCTTCACCCTTTTCCCAGCCGAGACGGCTACATTTTTTCACCGGGGGGGGGGGGGGGGGGTGATGTAATAACAGCCATAGAGGGTTCACGTGGAGATTGGCTTGCCGGTCCTGCTTGTAGCCAATAAGGGTTGAGATAGGGACCATGTCCCAGGCGTGATCACGGCATGTCATCAGGAGTGATTGGCCTAGCCATTCGGGGCCCCAGCTAATGGGGAGCCGGATGAGGGGCGTGGTCCCGGGATTGACAGGGAACCATCGAGAATGGTCGAAGCTGTCCATGAACGATTGGCTGGGGGGACCACGTGACGAAGGGATTAAGAGAGAGTGAGAGAGAACGCTCGAGAGCAGACTGGAAACTGACAAGGGCAGGGTCACGCGCGGACGGGGGCTCTGGGTGCCACGTGCGCGGTGGGGACTTAGTGCGAAGTCTGTCCTCTCTCCGTTGTCTGCCAGCAACGGAGAGTGAGTGAGTAAAGTGTATTGTGGAGTGGAAATAAAAAGGACTGATTCCGAAGCCGTCTCAAGAAGGATTATTACACCTGTATAGCCTTTACATAGCGGTTGGGGCAAGTGCTGTTAGCAAGTTGGCACCTGGTATAAATGCTGGCACGGCGGACCTATGACGACTGGGGGGTGACCAGGGTTACGTCACGCCCGGCCCCCTTTGTCTCCCCGGCCCCCTCCCCGAAAATCTGACTCTATACACGCCAACCGCCCCACGCTACTCGTTTTAGGGCCGAGTCGACCTAGTGGTGAGGGCCCGGAACGGGGACCGAATGGAACATTCGCTGGCGCCACGGCTGGTGGGCACAAGGAATCGAAACCGGTGGTGCGAGCCGGGTTCAGTCGGCTCCCGGCAGTTTTTCCATTGCCATACCGTGTCAACCCATCACGGTTTACCCCGTATTCTTGTACAGGGGCACGGGGTGACCAATAACGTCTGAATTGGTCTGTAATAAGGTAGGGCACTGATAAGGGATTGACAGCTTTGCATCGCAGCCAAATCAAAATTCATGAATGCGGGTCATGTGGTAGATCCAGGGAGGCGGGGTTGGGGGGGTGATCTACGTCCCCCCCTCCTTGAGATCCCTTTAATATTGAATTGATATTTAACTGAGACAATATACAAGACATGTCTGTCCTGTGATGCAATGTAATGGACTCTATTTCAATATATTTTGAAATGTCGGGATCGCCACGACTGGATTCCTGCAGCAGCAGCATCATCGTCGTCATCGTCGTCGCCATCATCATCATTAACTCGGAGATTCGTCATTTGTTATTGTCTCGGAGAAGCCACGCAGTGCAGGGCGTTACGCTTGGCCCTACCACCATTGGGGAACCGCCGTGGCTTGTCGATGTTGAACCACCCCGTGAACATTCTCCTTCCCGTCCTCTGATCCGGTGGACCCCTTCCCCCCTCCCATCCTCCTTGAGCTGCTTGGGTCGCTAAGCTTTCACTTGCTTTGCCTTTGTAAGCCGTGCCTCACCACCACAACATCGCCACAACCATCTCCACTACCCCCGCTGCCACCACCGATTCCACCACAACCACCGCCACCACCACAAACCGCCACCATTATCACCACCACAACTGTCTCCACTACCACCGCTGCCACCGCCACCACCACCACAAAGACAGAGATCCCCCGTGTAGCCAATACCGGACTGTAGGGGCAAGTGCTGTTAGCGAGCACCTATGAAGGCCGACACGGCACACGAGGGGGTGGGTGGCCAACACCACGCCGGGCCACCTTGGTCGCCCCAGTGACGATGTTTACACACTGCACCAGGTACTCATTTGAGGCCGAGTCGACCTAGGGGAGACCCAGGACCGGTTCAGATAATCATCACCGGTGTTTGGCCGTGAGCGGGAATCGAACTCGAGTCCCCGCGGGCGTAGCGGAGCGTAACGCTAACCGCCACGCCACCGCTCCCCACTATCACCACAACCAACCACCACCAATGCCACCACCACCGCAACCACCACCACTGGCCACAGACCACCGTGCCACCCCCCACCCACCCGCTCGAGCAGCTGCCGTATCTGCCGCGCGCGTGCGTCCCGCGTGCACATGTGCGGCTGCGGCGCCACCACGGTGCAGATACATCGCCCCTCCGCGTCCTGCACCGAGCTGAACACCTGCCAGCCCACGTCCCCGCTGGCGGGCCGCCCTGGGGGGGGCTGCAGACGCAGGGGGGCACACACCTAGAGGAGGGGGTGGAGGGGTGGGGGGGAACGCACCCACGGATGGATGGTTACGGATGTCGCGATCGGTAACCGGCAGAGCGCAGGTTGGGTGCGTGGATGTTTTGTTGTTTGTTGTTGTTGTTAAACTGGGAGAGAGAATTCTAGATTTGAAGCTTTCGTGACTGCAAGGATTCATACTCTTAGTTTTTTCGGTAAAGTCACGTAGGTAAAAAAATTTAAATTTAAATTAATACAAATAAAATAATAAAAAAAAAACATTCATTATTATTTTATTTTTCTTAATTTAAATTTCAGTTTTTTACCTACGTGACTTTACCGAAAAAACTAAGAGTATGGGATAGAGAACTCGGGAGGGAGCAGGATAAGAACCGAGTGTGAACGATTTCACTGACAGCGATGAAGCACACGGGAATGAGAACAAGCGACCAGCGAGGCAGGGACTCTGGCAAGTGCCCAGCGACTTGAATCAAGATCCGCAGACTCACGTAGAAACCCACAGACTCACATAGAGACCCAGAGACTCACATAGAGACCCAGAGACTCACGCAGAGACCCACAGACTCAGGGAGAGACTCACAGACTGAAATAGAGACCCAGAGACTCACGTGGAGACTCAGACTCACGCAGTGACCCACAGACTCACGCAGAGACCCACAGACTCGCGGAGTGGCTCACAGACTCACATACAAACCAGGGACTGATGTGGAGACTCGCCCAGGTAAACGCACTGGGTCTTGCTTAAACACCGAGTTGTCAAATGCAGCGAGTTGATTGTCTCGGCTCGGTCACCAACGACTTACATAGAGATCCACAGACACACGTAGAGACCCATAGACTAACATAGTGACCCATAGACTAACATAGAGATACATAGGCTCACATAGACACATTGACTTACCTAGAGATCGATATACTCACACAGAGACCTATAGACTCACATAGATATCCATAGACTCACATAGAGACCCATAGGCTCACATAGAGACCCATAGACTCACATAAAGACCCACATACAAAGAAACTCGCCGACTCCCATAGAGACCCATAGACTCACGTAGAGACCCATATACTCACGTAGAGACCCATAGACTCACGTAGTGGCCAATAGTGACTGCCATAGCATGGTCCTCCCTCTTTCTTGTGCCCCAGCACTCGGCCCAACACAACAGCACCGGCCTCACCACCGTATTTTACTATACACTACACTATACACTACACTATACACTACACTATACACTACAATATACACTACTACTATACACTACGCTATACACTACACTATACACTACAATATACACTGCAATGTACACGACAGTATACACTACATTATACACTACACTATGCACTACACTATACACTACACTATACACTACACTATACATTACACTATACACTACACTACACATTGGCGACCGGACGGCAACGTGATGCCAGCATTTAAACAACAACAACAAAAACAACAACAACAACAACACCCCGAAGATAAATCGCGATCGCCCTTCTCGCCGTTCGGAACTATCGCAGAGAATGCGGCAACCCCGCCCACCCTGCCCCCCCCGCCCTCCCCTCTCTGCCCCCCATCCCTCCCTGCCCCCCCCCCTCCCCTCCCTCCCTGCCCCCCCTCCCTCCCTGCCCCCCTCCCTCCCTTCCGCGTGTTCCCAGAGAACGGCCCGCGGAAGTAGGTGGCACAGAACTGCTGTGGTGAGGATCCCCCCCCCCTCCATTCCTGCCTTCCTGTGATTGCGCGTGCGAGCAGCAGGGGGCAGCACTGCCCGACCACGTGACCACGCGCGCCGTTCAAGTGGATTGTTCAAATCCCATAAGCTCTTTGCATTAACCCACCGTCAAGTGGATACTTGTCAGGAATTATGATAATACGTTTTTTACCCTTTTATATGGCAATAAAACGTGCGTTTAGATCTAGATTTGAAGTTTTCGTGACTGCAGGGATCCATATTCTTTGGTTCTTTCGGTAAAGTCACGTAGAGTAGAAAATAAAATAAATAACATCACGACATTTCGATTGCAACACAAGCAATCATCATCAGTCTGTGTGAGTCATTGGTGATGGGGCTGAGATCATCAACTCACTGCACGAGAGAACCCGTTTCATCTCAAATTTGATTAAGCTGCTTCTGGTCAGTGATGTAGTAACTACATTATCACACACAACAACAACAACAACACTCAACATATTCATCAATAAATAACGCGGTGGCCTTCAGACCACATGGGTGGAGAAGGGCCATTGCCCGAAACGTCGCCCATTATTATATTTATTAGTAAGGCATCACACAGCAGTGTTGGTGATGAATGCGTTAAATTTTCAGTTGAATCACAGGCGCTTGAAACGTGGATTTTCGAACCCAGGTGTCTCGTCACTTCGCAAACGCTGAACGTCGGGACAACGTTCGACCAACGATGCCAACCACTCGCGAACGTCGGCACAACGTCAGCGCGGTCAATGTGCACTCGGCCCCGTTAGTATGTCCGCACGGGTCATGTGCCTCCCCTAGGTCGACTCAGCCTCAAATGAGAACCTGGTGCGATGTGCAAACATCGCCACTGGGGAGACAAAGGCGGCCGGGCGTGGTGTTGGCCACCCACCCCCCTCGTGTGCCGTGCAGGCCTTTATAGGTGCTCGCTAACAGCACTTGCCCCTACAGTCTGTTAAGGCTATACGGGGGATCTTTGTCTTTGTGGGGCAATGCGAAGTGGGGGGTGGGGGTGTAGCGGGTCACCGCTACGAACCCGGCGACCCGAGTTCGATTCCTGCTCACGGCCACCAACACCCACTGACGATTATTTGAACCGGTCCTGGGCCTCCCCTAGGTCGACCCGGCCTCAAATGCGTACCTGGTGCACCGCCACTGGGGAGACAAAGGCGGCAGAGCGTGGAGCTGGCCACCCACCCCTTCGTGTACCGTTCCGGCCTTCACAGGTGCTCGCTAACAGCACTTGCCCCAACGGTCTGTTGAGGCTACACGGGGGATCTTTGTGTCTGTGTCGCATGAGAAGTGAAAGCGACACAATGCGACTGTAGCATCGCCCTGATTGGCAAAGGGCGTCTTTTGATATCGAAGGTGAAACGCGTGTTTCATAGCAAAGACAAAGATCCCCCGTATAGCCTCGGCAGACTCTTAAGGGCAAGTGCGGTTAGCGAGCAGCAGCAGTGCCTACGAAGGCCGGCACCGTGGGGGGGGGAGGGGAGTGGCCAGCACCACGCGCGGCCGCCTTTGTCTTCCCACCTGAGAAGAAAAGCCACAATGACGCTCGCTTTCACCACCACCACCACCATAAGCCATGATCTTATCCACTGCTAGATGAAGGCTCCCCCGCCAATCCGTCACCGGCACGTCAGACGATTCCCATCGCTCCATCAGAGCGCCGCGGTGGCTAGGAGATGTTAACTACTTCGCCTGGTATGCAGGAGATCGTGGGTTCAATCTACACCCTGACGCCTGCTGTTGTATATTTAGAGTTTGCGTGTCTCTCTCTCTATGTGGTGAGATGTTGACTACCTCGCCTGGTATACAGGAGGTCGTGGGTTCAATCTCCACCCTGACGCCTGCTGCTGTATATTTAGAGTTTGCGTGTCTCTCTCTCTCTCTCTATGTGGTGAGATGTTAACTACCTCGCCTGGCATACAGGAGATCGTGGTTGCAATTTCGACCCTGACGCCTGCTGCTGTATATTTGGAGTTTGCGTGTCTCTCTCTCTCATCACCACGGTGGCTAGGAGATGTTAACTACCTCGCCTGGTATACAGGAGGTCGTGGGTTCTATCTCCACCCTGACGCCTGCTTCTGTATATTTAGAGTTTGCGTGTCTCTCTCTATCTATGTGGTGAGATGTTGACTACCTCGCCTGGTATACAGGAGATCGTGGGTTCAATCTCCACACTGACGCCTGCTGCTGTATATTTAAAGTTTGCGTGTCTCTCTCTCATCATCACCACGGTGGCTAGGAGATGTTAACTACCTCGCCTGGTATGCAGGAGGTCGTGGGTTCAATCTCGACCCTGACGCCTGCTGCTGTATATTGGAGTTTGCGTGTCTCTCTCTCATCATCACCACGGTGGCTAGGAGATGTTAACTACCTCGCCTGGTATGCAGGAGATCGTGGGTTCAATCTCCATCCTGACGCCTGCTGCTGTATATTTGGAGTTTGCGTGTCTCTCTCTCTTCATCACCACGATGGCTAGGAGATGTTAACTACCTCGCCTGGTATGCAGGAGATCGTGGGTTCAATCTCCACCCTGACGCCTGCTGCTGTATATTGGAGTTTGCGTGTCTCTCTCTCATCATCACCACGGTGGCTAGGAGATGTTAACTACCTCGCCTGATATGCAGGAGATCGTGGGTTCAATCTCCACCCTGACGCCTGCTGTTGTATATTTAGAGTTTGCGTGTCTCTCTCTATGTGGTGAGATGTTGACTACCTCGCCTGATATACAGGAGGTCGTGGGTTCAATCTCCACCCTGACGCCTGCTGCTGTATATTTGGAGTTTGCGTGTCTCTCTCTCATCATCACCACGGTGGCTAGGAGATGTTAACTACCTCGCCTGGTATGCAGGAGGTCGTGGGTTCAATCTCCACCCTGACGCCTGCTGCTGTATATTTGGAGTTTGCGTGTCTCTCTCTCTATGTGGTGAGATGTTAACTACCTCGCCTGGCATACAGGAGATCGTGGGTGCAATTTCGACCCTGACGCCTGCTGCTGTATATTTGGAGTTTGCGTGTCTCTCTCTCATCATCACCACCGTGGCTAGGAGATGTTAACTACCTCGCCTGGTATGCAGGAGGTCGTGGGTTCAATCTCCACCCTGACGCCTGCTGCTGTATATTTGGAGTTTGCGTGTTTCTCTCCCTCTCTATTTGGTGAGATGTTAACTACCTCGCCTGGCATACAGGATATCGTGGGTGCAATCTCGACCCTGACGCCTGCTGCTGTATATTTGGAGTTTGCGTGTCTCTCTCTCTCATCACCACGGTGGCTAGGAGATGTTGACTACCTTGCCTGGTACGCAGGACATCGTGGGTTCAATCTCGACCCTGACGCCTGCTGCTGTATATTTGGAGTTTGTGTCTTTCTCTCTCTCCTTCCTAGTGGCCGCGCAGATTTTTTTCAAAGCGGAGGAGCGCGTTCAGAGGATTTCGGCCGGTGCTACAAATGAACCACGTGACGACTACGACGAGGATGACGACGAGGATGATGATGAGCCACTTCGTCGAGCTGTCATTTGTGAGAGCCAGGGTCCGCTGCTGAAATAAAAGAGACGACGTAGCTCACCTGGTAACCTTACACCGTAGTAAGATAAATAAATAATTGAAGCCTTTTCATAGTTTGGCTTTTTCTCTCCTGGACATCATTAATGGGGACGCGTTCCGTTCCTTGGCTCTCTGCGTCACTAAACTTGACCACATCGCTCCCACCACCACCCCGCCCCCCCTACTCCACCCCCCCCTCCTCCACCCCCCCTCCTCCACCCCCCCTCCTCCACCCCCCTCCTCCACCCCCCTCCTCCACCCCCCTCCTCCACCCCCCCTCCTCCAACCCCCACCACCCACCACTCCTCCACCCCCCACCCGCCGTCCCCCTCCTCCACCCCCACCCCACCCCCCTCCTCCACCCCCCTCCTCCACCCCCCCTCCTCCACCCCTCCTCCAACCTCCTTCCTCCACACCCCCTCCTCTACCCTCCCTACTCCACCCCCCCTCCTTCACCCCCCTCCTCCAACCCCCCCCCTCCTCCACCCCCCCTCCTCCACCCCCCCTCCTCCAACCCCCACCACTCCTCCACCCCCCACCCGCCCCCCACTCCTCCACCCCCCCCTCTTCCACCCCTCCTCCATCTCCTCTCCTCCACCCCCCCTCCTCCAAGCCCCACCCGCTCGCCCCCTCCTCCACCCCCCCTCCTCCTCCTCCACCCCCCCTCCTCCACCCACCACTCCTCCACCCCCCACCCGCCCCCCCTCCTCCACCCCCCCTCCTCTTCCACCCCCCTCCTCCACCCATTTCCTCCACCCCCCTCCTCCACCCCCCCGCCGAAGACATCCATGCACACGCTCCATCACACTCGCGTGGGAGAGGATCTCCTCTGCGGGTGCTCGCGGCCTCCTTCCTCCCGCAAACACGCGCAGACAAAATCGTCATATTGATAGATCAAAGACATATATATAATATATATATAAAACATATATATATATACAAATACAGGGAGGATCGCGTAGCGTGGGAAAGGCAATTTTCACGAACGACACCAATATACCTCTCTCTAAACATCCACAATATTGCTTTTTTTGTTGGGTCAGATCGCGTCAATATAAGTGTGTGTCGTTCAAAGCCGCCACCCCCCTGCCCACAGCCAATTCAGTAAGGGGTTTGTCACGTAAACAAAACGTGGCCAATTCGTTACTAGTACAGCACACACCGGTTGTGTTGGAGAGCAAATCCACAACATTTACAATCTGAGCACGAGGTTTCGCCACTAATTACAACCCAGCATCACATCCAAACATGGATTTTTTTTAAAGACTTCACTAACCTGTAGACGTTCCCTAACCCACGTGTCCCTCTTTCCCTCTGTCCTATTATGTTAGAAACGAAAAAAAAAGTTTTGCTGGCTGGCCGGCCGGCTGTCAGAACATCACGTCCTGAGCGAAGGTGGGATGGGCGTATGGACGAACGCCAACGTTTAGAGGACGTGCGGTTGACAAAAGAGATGCTACCTTCCTGGGCATCCATTCTTTTTTTCGCTTTGACCATTGGGAGGGTTTCCGAGTCTCACTGTGACCTTCCCACTCATTGAATCGATACGGACGCTTTCCAAAGTAGCGAATGTAATGGATATTGTTTTCTACACCGCCCCCACCTCTGATACATAGTGCAGCTATCAGCACATATCAAAACAGAATCTGTGTGCACGTCTGTGTATGTATGTACTGTATGTACATGTGTGTATGTATGGTAGTGTCGCGGTTATGGAGGAGGCTCGTGAAGGAGGCTGCTACTGGGCAGTTGGAGGCAGTCGCCCTCCGGCAACAACGCAGGGCAGAGGAGCGACGCTCACAACAACGAGCGGAGCGCGGGGCGGCTAAAACACAGCAAGTTAGCACAGTTGGGGTACAGATGGTGGTGCATCTACCGGTAATTTCAGACAGCCAACCCATGGCACCTGCTGGGTCTGTCCCGAGACCTTCTGTCAGCTGAGAGCCTTCGACACTTCACGTGGCCTCAAAGTGCACCTAGCCTGGCACATGTGACGTGTTGACGTCACCGTCGCTTAGTGGCGAATGGGGGGGGGGGTATTGGTGTAGATAGGGGTTAGAGCGCTGCGCTGCAAACCCGGCGACACGAGTTCGATTCCCGCTCACGGCCACCACCGGTGACGATTATCTGAACCGGTCCTGAGCCTCCCCTAGGTCGATACAGCCTCAATTGAGTATCTGGTGCGGTGCGTAAAATATCGCCACTGGGGAGACAAAGGTGGTCGGGCTTGGTGCTGGCCAACCATCCCCTCGTGTGTCGTTCCGGCCATCGTACCAGCACTTGCCCCAACAGTCTGGTCAGGCTATAGGGAGATATTTGTGTTTGTGTCGTAACTACATTATCGTAGTGTTTATCAGTTTAGTAGTGTATAGTAGTTTAGTAGTGTATAGTGAGTGAATAGTCGTGTATAGTGGAATGGTTTGGTAGTGTACAGTAGTGTATAGTGTAGTAGTTTATAGTGTAGTAGTGTATAATAGTGTGTAGTTATAGTAGTATATAGTGTAGTGTAGCAGTGTATAGTGTAGTAGTGTAGTGTAGTAGTGTATAGTAGTGTATAGTGTACCAGTGTATAGTAGTGTATAGTAGTGTATAGTGTAGTGGTGTTATAGAAGTGTAGTGGTGTAATAGTAGTGGAATAGTAGTGTATAGTGTAGTAGTGTAAAGTGTAGTAGTGTATAGTATAGTAGTGTAAAGTGTATTAGTGTATAGTAATGTAATAGTGTATAGTGTCGTAGTGAATATTAGTGTAGTAGTGTAGTAGTGTATATTAGTGTTGTTGTGTATATTAGTGTAGTAGTGTATAGTGTAGTGGTGCTGGAGTCTGTCACCAGGAGGTGTGGACCGCCACCACTCAACACGCTGCTGCTGCCGCGACCGTCACCAGGATACGCGGACTGAGAAACGAACGAACGGACGAACTATTGGCTGCAAATTCTATGGTTTCAGCTATGGTTTCACTCTGGGTAGTTTCATCAGCTGGCCGAGACCGATTGGTTGTGACCTTGGATGAGGTCCCTGGGGTGGGCGCCCCTCCACCGCAGTGGAAGAACTTTCGGCTCATCTTGCAGACAGATGGCAAGCCCATGGGTTCATAGGGCAGAAGATCAGTTGCACGGAAGGTTCTCGTGCCAAAGAGATGGGACCACGTGCACTCTTCACTCACTCCCTGATCCAGCAGATGTTTCTCCTTGGGCCCGGCGTACATCCGTGATGTTGCGTGGATGCACGCCGATGCCAGAACAGCATGTAGGTGATTGCAAGCCCATGGGCTGCGCAGAAGTCTGGCAGCTTCCTTTTGCCGTTGAGAGCCGATGTGGCCCCATGCCTTGCATTCACTCCCGCCAAAGTACCTGCGTCATGACCCACTCGGCCATTGATTTCAATCAATGAGACGGCTCTATCTTGAGAGGCCACTTCATAGGCAATATTAAGAACCGCGAGCCACAGAAGTCGTCTGACTCACAAGCCTCGCCTGCATTATCCACTGATGTTTATCTTCGGTGGGCGCGTAGGCAGCCACTTGAATTTTGACAGCACCGCTGCCGCCGTTCCTCGCCTGGCGCTGATGAAGAGGTGGTCCCCACAATGCCACGTGAGAGCCCAGCCTCCCGCACATCACCGCCATGTAACAAGGTCCCGAGTGGAGAGTACCGGTCCATTCCTCATGGTGGCTGGAGCCTGAGCCAGTCCACTGGACATTGTTCCAGGCGGTGGCGGTCCAGCTCCCGACAGAAGAATGGCAGCCTCTCCTCCCCGGGCGAGCGTTCGGGCATTGCACGTGGCCAGCCGGAGTGAGTGGCTGTTGTTTGTGGAGGCTCCGCAGAGGGCATCGTTCAATCCACTGGCATTAACCACGTGGAGTTTGGCCGGGGAAACAGTGGCGTATTAACTACATTATCAGTGGAGTAGTAACTACATTATCAGTGGCGTAGTAACTACATCATCAGTGGTGTAGTAACTACATCATCAGCGGCGTAGTTACTACATTATCAGTGGCGTAGTAACTACATTATCAGTGGTGTAGTAACTACATTATCAGTGGTGTAGTAACTACATTATCAGTGGTGTAGTAACTACATTATCAGTGGTGTAGTAACTACATTATCAGTGGTGTAGTAACTACATTATTAGTGGCATAGTAACTACATTATCAGTGGCGTAGTAACTACATTATCAGTGGCATAGTGACTACATTTTCAGTGGTGTAGTAACTACATCATCAGTGGCGTAGTAGCTACATTATGAGTGGTGTAGTAACTACATCATCAGCGACGTACTAACTACATTATCAGTGGCATAGTGACTACATTATCAGTGATGTAGTAACTACATCATCAGTGGCATTGTAACTACATTATCAGTGGTGTAGTAACTACATTATCAGTGGTGTAGTGGCTAAATTATCAGTGGTGTAGTAACTACATTTTCAGTGGTGTAGTAACTACATTATCAGTGGCGTAGTAACTACATTATCAGTGGTGTAGTAACTACATTATCAGTGGTGTAGTAACTACATTATCAGTGGCGTAGTAACTACATTATCAGTGGTGTAGTAACTACATCATCAGTGGCGTAGTAACTACATTATCAGTGGTGTAGTAACTACATTATCAGTGGCGTAGTAACTACATTATCAGTGGTGTAGTAACTACATTATCAGTGGTGTAGTAACTACATTATCAGCGGTGTAGTGGCTACATTATCAGTGTGTAGTGACTACATTATCAGTGGCATAGTGACTACATTTTCAGTGGTGTAGTAACTACATCATCAGTGGCGTAGTAGCTACATTATCAGTGGTGTAGCAACTACATTATCAGTGGCGTAGTGACTACATTATCAGTGGTGTAGTGACTACATTATCAATGGCGTAGTAACTACATTATCAGTGGTGTAGTAACTACATTATCAGTGGTGTAGTAATTACATTATCAGCGGTGTAGTAACTACATTATCAGTAGCGTAGTAACTACATTATCAGTGGTGTAGTGGCTACATTATCAGTGGTGTACTAACTACATTATCAGTGGTGTAGTAACTACATCATCAGTGGTGTAGTAACTACATCATCAGCGGCGTAGTAACTACATTATCAGTTGTGTAGTAACTACATTATCAGTGGCGTAGTAACTACATTATCAGTGGTGTAGTAACTACATTATCAGTGGTGTAGTGGCTACATTATCAGTGGTGTAGTAACTACATTATCAGTGGTGTAGTAACTACATTATCAGTGGTGTAGTGAATACATTATCAGTGGTGTAGTAACTACATTATCAGTGGCATAGTAACTACATTATCAGTGGTGTAGTGGCTACATTATCAGTGGTGTAGTAACTACATTATCAGTGGTGTAGTAACTACATTATCAGTGGTGTAGTAACTACATTATCAGTGGTGTGGTAACTACATCATCAGTGGCGTAGTAACTACATTATGAGTGGTGTAGTAACTACATTATCAGTGGTGTAGTAACTACATTATCAGTGGTGTAGTGGCTACATTATCAGTGGTGTACTAACTACATTATCAGTGGTGTAGTAACTACATCATCAGTGGTGTAGTAACTACATCATCAGTGGTGTAGTAACTACATCATCAATGGCGTAGTTACTACATCATCAGCAGCGTAGTAACTACATTATCAGTGGCGTAGTAACTACATTATCAGTGGCATAGTAACTACATTATGAGTGGTGTAGTAACTACATTATCAGTGGTGTAGTAACTACATCATCAGTGGTATAGTAACTACATTATCAGTGGTGTAGTAACTACATCATCAGTGGCATAGTAACTACATTATCAGTGGTGTAGTAACTACATTATCAGTGGCGTAGTAACTACATTGGCAGTGGTGTAGTGGCTACATTATCAGTGGTGTAGTAACTACATTATCAGTGGTGTAGTAACTACATTATCAGTGGTGTAGTAACTACATTATCAGTGGTGTAGTAACTACATCATCAGTGGCGTAGTAACTACATTATCAGTGGTGTAGTAATTACATTATCAGTGGTGTCGTAACTACATTATCAGTGGCATAGTGACTACATTATCAGTGGCATAGTGACTACATTTTCAGTGGTGTAGTAACTACATCATCAGTGGCGTAGTAGCTACATTATCAGTGGCATAGTAACTACATTATGAGTGGTGTAGTAACTACATTATCAGTGGTGTAGTAACTACATTATCAGTGGTGTAGTAACTATTCTCTATCGGGGCTCCTCTTGGTCTCATCCACACCCTCGTAACAGTTTTCAGTTTCATTCGGCTCTTGATTCGGGTGCAACCGCAACGAACAAAAACCAAAAACATGAACTAGAAAACATCTAAAAGTGACTAAGCGCAAACAGAAAAATCCAGGAAACGCTCACGGTTTCGAACATTTAACGCTGTAGGGGGCGCTCCGTCTCCGAAAAATGCAGCCCACTGCCACTCCCTCCGGAGTAGTAGTTACCCTTTTTTGCAATCTCATTGACGAGTATCTCGTGACAAGAAATACGCCAGAAACGGGAGTTCCTTGTGAACGCATTTCCATTAAAAACAATGTCAAGCTGGGCCGGCACGAATCGTTTTAAATAATTAGTTTTTTTTTTGCTATTTAAACTCTTTTTGATCAAAGCTTATGTCATCATTGTGATTGTCAAGGTTGGGGGGGAGGGGGGCAACTCGTAGATTTGTCCACTAGGGGGTGGGGGGCAGGGGGGGGGTGAAAGGGGGTGGGGGCTAAGGCACCCCTTGCCTGTGCCCCCCCCCCCCCAACGCCAGGGATGAGAGCGTGCACGGCAGCCTGGTGGGTGGCATCGCCACTCGCGTGGGTCTAAGCTCCAGGTAAAGTTCAAGCTCCAGGTAGAGTTCAAGCTCCAGGTGGGGTTCAAGCTCCAGGTAGAGTTCAAGCTCCAGGTGGGGTTCAAGCTCCAGGTAGAGTTCAAACTCCCGGTGGGGTTCAAACTCGCGGTGGGGTTCAAGCTCCCGCTAGAGTTCAAACTCCCGGTGGGGTTCAAACTCGCGGTGGGGTTCAAACGGTTGCGTTCACCCCATGACGGGGTGGGGGGGGTGAGAGGTGACCCGAGCAGAGATGCCTCAACGGCGGAGCGGGCGGGAGGGCGACGCCAAAAGCCGCGGCGTGTTGCGAAGGCGCGAGGTGGAAAGCTGCAAGCCACGTGGCAACATCGTCGTGGCCTCCGTGCCAGAGGACCACCTGGAGCCCCTCTCTGTCAGAGGGACCGCCAGGGTCCTCTTGAACGGAGGGAGGAGGGGTGGGGGAGCAGGCGGGGAACAAACGAACGAACGATCGATAGAAAGGTTCCGCCGGGAGGGAGAATGAGAACTCGCGGACGACCTCGAGTGATCGATGATGAGGACGATGATGATTATGGTGGTGGTGGTGATGGTGGTGGTGATGGTCGGGACTGATAGCGGAGGAGCAAGACGGGGGGAGGGGGGGGGGGCACGGAACGAGTCGGAGCAGAGACCACCCAGGGTGGGTGAGGGAGATGGAGCGATGGAATTTGTCTGCGTGTGCAGGAGTGGGCTAGTTCACAACAACAACAATCACAACAATAATAACTCATTATATAATAAAGGGCCTTTCTCAATGAAGCATCTCAAAGCGATGTAATCTGCGTGTGCAGGTGTGGGCTAGTTCACAACAACAACAATCACAACAAAAATAATAACCTCTTATATTATGAAGTGCCTTTCCGAATGAAGCATCTCAAAGCGATGCAATCTGCGTGTGTAGGCGGGCGGGCGTTCACAACAACAACTACTAAACCAACAACAACCTCTTACATTATTCGGTACTTTTCATAGCATCTCAAAGCGCCGGCTGGAGTCAAAGCCACCGTAGGAGGATCGCGTGCGGTTCGCGAATCGTCGCTAGCAATTGCGGGGCCTTGATCCAGCGATGGATCGACCTTGACTTATAACAAATTACGAATATGGAGATGGTCTGGAGATGGTCACGAGATACCCCCTTTCAGCATTGGATGGTGCCCTGGCTGCTGATGATGATGTGCTGATGATGATGATGGGAGGACTTTATCCAACAGTGTATAGACCTTGGCTGCCGCTGATGATAATAACGATGACAGCGATGGGGCGTGATGACTTGTATTGGATTGACCCTGGCCGCTGATGATGACGAGGTGATGCTGACGGATGGGCCGCTGCCGCTGCTACTGCTGATGATAACGATGGTGCATGCTGACTTGTAAGCGAGATTGGTGGGGTGGGGGGGTGGTGGGACCTTACCTGCACGCAATCCAGCAACAGCATCATCAGCAGCGGCAGCATCCGCCTCCAAGTGTCTCGCTCTCCGATCGCCATCCCCACGCCCTCCACGAACCTAGGCAGCCACGGTTCGCATCCCCTTCCAGTTCTGCGGACGCCTCGATTCTTCCCTGTACCTCCTCCTCCTCTTCTTCCTCCTCTGTGTCTCCCTTCGTTCTTGTGATCTCTTCTCTTGATCTCTCCCTCCTCGCTCTCTCTCTCCTTCCTCTCGCTCTCTCTCCGGTGTGTGTTGCTGTCGCTGGCTCGCTCTCTTCTTGTTTTACGATCAGAGGAAACAAGAAGATGCTGGGTGTAGTCGGCACTTTGCTTCGTTCATCATTTCGTTGGTTTGTGTTTTTTTCCCCCAATGCTTTGCTTTATGTGCCCCCCCCCCTGTTTAAATGAAAGATTTCACGAAATATTTCACGCTCTGCTCTCCTCCTTCTTACCCCCTCCCCCTCTCTTTCTCTACCCCCCCCCCCCTCTCTCTACCCCCCCCCTCTCTCTACCCCCCCCCCCCTCTCTACCCCCCCTCTCTATCTACCCCCTCTCTCTCTACCCCCTCTCTCTTTCTACCCCCTCTCTCTCTACCCCCCTCTCACTCTACCCCCTCTCTCTACCTCCTCTCTCTACCCCCCCTCTCTCTCTACCCCTTCTCTCTACCCCCCCCCCCTTTCTCTCTACCCCCCTCTCTCCCTACTCTATATTCCCCCTGTTTTCTGTGTAATATTTGTATTTTTGTTTCTCGCTCACTCGCTCCGCCGATTAACTTTCAGCATCTCTGGGAGAGTCGCTGGAACTCAATTGGGGCAGGGAGTGGCGGGCGGGTTAGTGAACGTCCCAATACACAGCAGCAAGCCGGGCAGAAGCAGGTGGAGCGAGCCCGGCGCTTTGCGATGATGTAGCCCGAGTGTAGTGGGCAGCGCTGCTGATGATGCTGCTGATGCTGATGATGCTGATGATGCTGCTGATGCTGATGATGCTGCTGCTGATGATGCTGCTGCTGATGCTGCTGCTGATGATGATGCTGCTGCTGGAATCAGCGAAAAGTCGCACTGTCCGGACAAAGCTCCCGGGGGTCCAGCGAGCACTCTGCTGATGATGCTGCTGCTGATGATTCTGATGATGATGTTACTGCTGCTGATGATGATGCCGCTGATGATGATGTTACTGCTGCTGCTGCTGATGATGATGATGATAATGTTACTGCTGCTGATGATAATGCTGCTGGAATCAGCGAACAGCCGCACTCTTTGGACAGAGTTCCCGGAGTCCAGCGAGCCGTCTGCTGCTGATGATGATGCTGATGATGATGCTGATCCTGCTGCTGCTGGAATCACGCGAAAAGACGTTCCGGACAGAGCTCTCGGGGTCCAGCGAGCCGTCTGCTGCTGATGCTGATGATGCTGCTGATGATGCTGCTGCTGATGCTGCTGCTAGCGATGCTGACGCTGCTGCTGGCGATGCTGCTGATGATGATGATGATGATTCTGCTGCTGACAATGGTGATCCTGATGCTGCTGCTGGAATCACACGAATAGACGCTCAGGACAGAGCTCCCAGGGTCCAGCGGATCCGTCTGCTGCTGCTGATGATGAGAGTGGGTAATGGGAGTGGTGTGGGCGCGCGTGCGTGGTTATGGCCGCGCGCGCGTGTGTGCGTGTGTGTGCGTATGAGCGCGCGTGTGAGCGCGCGTGTGTGTGCGTGTGAGCGCGTGCGTGTGTGTGCGTGCGTGTGTGAGCGCGCATGTGTGTGTGCGTGTGAGCGCGTGCGTGTGTGTGCGTGCGTGTGTGTGTGAGCGCGCGTGTGTGTGCGTGTGAGCGCGTGCGTGTGTGTGCGTGTGTGTGCGTGTGAGCGCGCGTGTGTGTGCGTGTGAGCGCGTGCGTGTGTGCGCGTGCGTGTGTGTGTGAGCGCGCATGTGTGTGTGCGCGTGTGTGTGCGCGTGTGTGTGTGTGCGTGCGCGTGTGTGTGCGCGTGTGTGTGTGTGCGTGCGTGTGTGCGTGCGCGTGTGTGCGTGCGCGTGCGTGTGTGTGCGCGTGCGTGTGTGTGTGAGCGCGCATGTGTGTGTGCGCGTGTGTGTGTGTGCGCGTGTGTGCGCGTGTGTGTGTGCGCGTGCGTGTGTGTGCACGTGCGTGCGTGTGCGTGTGCGTGCGTGTGTGCGTACAAATAGGCACGCGTATGCGATTCGATACGAGTGGGTTGTGTATGTGTGTGTGCGCCTAGGTCGACTCAGACTTAAATAGGTAGCACCCGGTGAGGTGTGCAAACAATCGGCACCGGGGAGACAAAGGCGGCCGGGCGTGGGTGGCGTTGGCCATCCCTGACACCTCGTTCCCGTCTCAATAGGTGCTCGCGAACAGCACTTGCCCCTGCAGTCTGTTAAGGCTATACGGGGGATCTTTGTCTATGAGTTAATGTGCGTGTCTCTTATTCGATCTATGTGCGTATTTATTTGTGTCTGTGCGTATGTATATATATATGTACCTATGTGTAAATGTATGTCTCTCTATGTCTGTGTCTCCCTATCTGAATGTCTCTATACATATGTCTGTGTGTCTATAAATGCGCGTGCCTCTCTAACTGTATGTCTATGTGTATGTTTATGTATGCGTGTTAGAGTTGTGTGTGTGTGTGTGTCATCCTCGTCTGATCCTGTGACTCGTACGTGGCACACTCTCACTCACACTCACCCACTCACACTCACCCACACTCACTCACCCAGATTCACCCACACACTCACACATTCACCTGCACTCACCCAATAACTCACTCACCCATGCACTCACTCATTCACCCACGCAATCACCTACGCACTCACTAACTCACTCTCTCACGCACTCACTCACTCACGCACCCACTCACTCATTCACCCACGCACTCACTCATTCACCCACGCAATAACCTACGCACTCACTCATTCACCCACGCAATCACACACACACTCACTCATTCACCCACGCACTCACTCATTCACCCACGCACTCACTCATTCACCCACACTCACCCACGCACTCACTCATTCACCCACACAATCACCCACGCACTCACCTAACACAACTCACCAACACACACTCGCTCACTCTTGCTCTCACCCACTCTCAACACTCACACTCACTCACCCACTCACCCCCACACTCTCGACACTCACTCGCCCACACTCACCCACCCACTCTCTACACTCACATTCACTCACCCACACTCACCCACTCACTCTCAACACACACACACTCTCACACACACTCTCACACACACTCTCACACACACACTCAACACACTCACACCCTCACACACATTCACACACACTCACTCTCAACACTCACTCTCAACAAACACACACTCAACACACAATCAACACACACTCACACGGACTCACCCGCTCGCTCTCTTCCCACTCGCTCGCTCACGGCCACGGCTGAGAGTGAACGGCTGCGCGCGCGCGCCGCTCGCCTCGCAGCCCAAGACCGCAGCCTCAGACGGCGCTCAGAGACTCGGGGAGGGGAGGGGCGGGGGGGGAGGGAGGGGGGAGGAAAGGAGAGCGAGGGGGGAGGGAGGAGAGGGAGGGGGCGGATGGAGAGAGAGGGTGATAAGAGAGGAGACGGGAAGAGGGAGACACGCGGAGGGGAGAGGGGGAGAGGGAGGGGCGGGAGGGGGGAGAGGGAGGGGGAAGAGAGAGAGAGAGGGGCAGGAGGAGGAGAAAGAGTGGGGGGAGAGGGAGGGGGGAGGGGAGGGGGGAGAGGGAGTGGGGGAGATGGGAGGGGGAGGAGAGAGAGGGGCAGAGGGAGTGGGGGGGAGAGGGAGTGGGGGGAGAGGGAGGGGGGGAGAGAGCGGGAGGGGGTGAGAGGGAGGGGGAGATGGGAGGGGGAGGAGAGGGAGGGGGTGTGGAGAGGGAGGGGGGAGGAGAGGGAGGGGGAGGAGAGAGAGGGGGAGAGGAGAGGAAGGAAAGAATTGGGGGGGGGGGGGATGGAGGTTGGATGAGAGATAAGAGGTGGAATGAGGAAGGTTTTGGAGAGATGGAGGAGGAGGGTAATGGGGGAGAGGGGACGAAGAGACGAGGAGGGGGGATTGGGGGGAGAGGGGGCGGGTGCGACTGGGGATTTGAAGGGAGGGGCGAGAGGGAGACACGGACGGAGGGAGATGGAGAGGGGGGAGGGAGTGAGATGGAGAGGGGGGAGGCATGGGGTGAGTGGTGCAGTGGGGAGGGTAACAGAGGACAGGAGAGGGGATGGCGATGGGGTGGCGAGGGAGGTCGTGGTGGGGGTGGCGAGAGTGGTGGCGGGGGTGGTTGTGTGGGTGAAGTTTATCCCCATCGCATGCCTGGTGGGTGATTTTTATCTTCTCATCGTGAACTCCATGCATCGAGGTGACCTCCCTCCACTCCCTCCCTCCACTCCCTCCCTTTTTCTCTATCCACGAGTCGTGAGCTGATTAAAAAAAACGTTCCAACGATCATCGCGAGACTCAAGTCGCCTCTTCCCGCATCGCGCTCGAACAAACGGTGCCGCGGATGCGCGACCGTTGATGGTCGTGACAGTCGTAGACAACTTCTCGTTGCTTCAAGACGAAGACGATTGTGTCTGACGAGCGAGACTGGAGACGGAACGACACCCGACGGAGGAGAACCCGCCGCGCGGAGATGGAGCGAGAGATTGGACGAGGCCGACGGATTGTGGAATCCCAGGAGCCGGTAGGGATTACGACATCGCGGAGGGGAGGTATTCATCCAGCAGTGGGTAGAGCGTGACCATTGCGGATGGTCGGGGTTCATCTAGCAGTGGAGATGACTATGGGACATGATGGCGAACAAAATAAAGGTTGTTAGGTTAGATCGCGTCAGTATAAATGTGTGCGTCGTAACCCTCCACCACCCGACACATCCAATTAGTAAGGGTTTTGTCACATAAACAACGCGCCAAAAGTATAGTGCAGTGTGTAATGTAGTGTATAGTGGTGTAGTGTACTACTTCAGCCCACAACATTTCCAATTTGAGTAGGACGACGTTTCGCTGATAATTACATTGAGCATCATCGGGCGATTTGCCAGAATAGTGATGATGACCGTAATGAAAGCAGACCGTTCAACTTGGAACACAGTTTTATCATTTTGGTTTGCAGTATTTTGATGAAATCAAACTCGGTTAATCTAATCACTGATCGTGAAGTGTCAGCCTTCGTTAAGCGGAACAAGTTCAAGATTCAAGTTTATTTTGCATTCACCATAAGTGAGACCTCGAAAGGACGGGATGAGTCTCATTCGGAAGAGTGGCCGAATTGGTGGGTTAATTAGTAGGTGGATGAGTGAATTAGTGGTTGGGTGAGTGAGTGAATGAGTGGGTGAGTCTGTGGGTGAGTGGGTGGGTGGGTTAATGAGTGGGTGAGTGAATGGGTGGATGGTTGGGTGAGTGAATTAGTGGGTGAGTGGGTGAATGAGTGGGTGAGTGAATGAGTGGGTGAGTGAATGAGTGGTTGAGTGAGTGGGTGGGTTAATGAGTGGGTGAGGTAATGAGTGGGTGGTTGGGTGAGTGAATGAGTGGGTGGGAGAGTGAATGAGTGGGTGAGTGAGTGGGTGGGTGGGTTGATGAGTGGGTGAGTGAATGGGTGGGTGGGTGGTTGTGTGAGTGAATGAGTGGGTGAGTGAATGGGTGGGTGGGTGGTTGCGTGAGTGAATGAGTGGGTGAGTGAATTAGTGGGTGAGTGGGTTAATGAGTGGGTGAGTGAACGCGCGGGTGAGCGGGTGAACGAGTGGCATGGTGATGGAGTGAGATGCTGAGTTGGGTGGCTTCCCGCTTCAAGTGTATTTCGTTTGAAACAGGTAAAAACTCCAGAGCCCAGGATGAGCTTTAATTGCCCAGGTGACCTTGGGGCGGTTATCCATCTGTCAGTCGGGGAGCAGTGATTGCTGGTGGGTGATGCTGTTGTTGTGTCGACTGTCTAAGAGGGTGGGGAGGGGGGGGGTCTTGAAATGTCCACCGTGAGACGGCGCATGTAGCAGTCGCATGATGGCTGTCGACGTGGTCTGTTTTGCTATGACGCCGCGTGTTTCTTCAACGGTTTAACTTAACTTGATTCCTCTGTTTGTCGTGGTCAAATCTTGTAATCAAAATTTAGTCCAATTCCCGCTGTCCAATCAATTCCATATTTTGCACACGGCACTCAGATCCGGTGACAATGCATGCCTGTATCGAAATCGGCATCAATTGATCAATTAATTCGATACTTTAAAGCAGTTAACATTTTGTATGGACGCCTTATTATTTATGTATATATTTGTGTGTAGGTCAAAAACGCCGCGGTCCCTAAACTGTGGAATCGGCTCGCACACAACGCAGGTGCCACGTGCCCCAGGCGCCATTGACGTCCTTCTCCACCGTGAGTTAAACGAAGTTGTTAATGAAACCGTTGTTTTTTTTACTTTTTTAAAGGAGTTTATTTCGTAACGCGAATTGAATAAATAACGCGATTTCATGTATTGGGGAACAGATTTTTTTAAAATCAATATGTATATACCGCAGCAGCGGATAGATTCTCACGCGATCGAGTGAACGGAACTACGTTGTGCGGTGAAACGGTTACCTCAGCGTAGCATCATCATCTTCACCACACGCAAGGCATTGGGATACTGCTGGATGCTTCCTGACCAGTGGTTCTGAGCGTTTTTCACTGCAGCCTTACACCCCATTGGTTCTCAATCGTAAAAAAACAAGTAATAATGTTGACAACTACATCGGGTTTGACGAAATAAAGCGGTGTGCTCTCGCTAAGCTGTCCCTACCTGAAGACGGACGCTTTTGTTGCGCCCGAAACGTCGTGATTTAATTAATTAATTTATTTTTCCTACGTGACTTTACCGAAAAAACCAACGAGTATGAATCCTTGCAGTCACGAACACTTCAAATCTAGAAGGTAAGCTGTAACGTACGTTGCCCCATGCTTAATTTGCGTCGTCGATTATTTCACTTCTAAACAAAACAAAATCTGGCCGTGTCTCGCCACACCCCCAGAAAGGGCATCTCGCAACTCCAGGTGAAGAAGGAAAAGAAGAAGAACCATTGATCGAGATGCCACCCACGCGCCTCAGCCTTTCTTGAGCCCTGCTTCCCACCGCGGTATTAACCAGGGCGGCGGCTGGAGTCGAACCGCGTGGCCACTGCAACGAGACGGGCTGGGACATCCCGCGTCAGCACATCGGGAGTCCGCGAGACATTCGCGATATGAATGTCTCGCGATACGACATCAATTAACGGCGATAATCGCCGTGTACACTTGTATCGGATAGGTCGCTGTTGTTGCTGTTGTTGTTTGTTGTTGTTAGGGTTTTGCTGTACGTCGAGTGCACAATGATTGGTGCTAATGACACCTTCTCGATACCACTCACGCACAACATTGCTCAAGTTCTTCACGCCCAGAAGGACGGGCCGTGGGGCTGATAGGATGTGTCAAAAATATTTAAACTTGTATTTTTTATTAATGTCACTGCTGCTGCTGCTGCTGCTGATGTCGCTGATGATGATGACGATGATGATGACGTAGATGATGATGATGATGTAGGTGATGTAGATGATGATGATGTAGGTGATGTAGATGATGATGTAGATGATGATGATGTAGATGATGATGATGTAGATGATGTAGGTGATGATGATGGAGATGGCGATGATGATTATGATGGTGATGTAGATGATGATGATGATGTAGATGATGATGTAGATGATGGAGATGATGATGATGTAGCTGATGATGTAGATGATGATGATGTAGATGATGATGATGATGTAGCTGATGATGTAGATGATGATGTAGATGATGATGATGTAGATGATGATGATGTAGCTGATGATGATGTAGCTGATGATGATGTAGCTGATGATGTAGTAGATGATGATGATGTAGCTGATGATGATGTAGATGATGATGATGTAGCTGATTATGATGTAGCTGATGATGATGTAGATGATGATGATAATGTAGATGATGATGTACCGTCGATGTTGATGATGTAGATGATGTTGATGTAGATGACTATGATGTAGATGATAATGATGTAGATGATGATGAAGATGATGTAAATGATGTAGATGATGTAGATGATGATGATGATGTAGATGATGATTTAGATGATGATGATGTAGATGATGATGTAGATGATGATGCTGATGTAGATGATGTAGATGATAATGGAGATGATGTAGATGATGATGATGGAGAAGATGTTGGCGACGATCGTGCTACTGCTGTCGATTTTCAGGATCAACATAATGAGAGTCACAACAGCGACGAGAGTGGCGATGCTACTGGTGGGATTGCAATCGCGATGCATTCATTTGTTGTGATTGCAGCCGTGGCGTTTGGGCATTTAGTGCGCGCGTTACCACGTTGCAGCTTGTCCAAACATTTATTACAAGCGGAGCAATTACGCTAATTAACGGGCATTGTTTACGATGCATCTTTGGCGTGATTTGTAAAATTTTTTACGAAACAACACACACACACGCGAAAAAAAAAATAGATTACTTATGCAACCGGCAAGAATGATTACGGCCGATGTCGGCTATCGGGAGGACACAGGGTAAGTGTAGAATGTAAACCCGTCCAGGACACGACAAAGATCCCCGTGTAGCCTCTAACAGACTATTGGGGCAAGTGCCGTTAGCGGGCAGCACCCACGAAGGCCGGCACGGCGCACGAGGGGGCCTGGGTGGGCCGGGCACCGAGCCCGGCCGCCTTTGTCTCCCCGTTTCCACACCGCACGTGCCCACGGCGGCAACAGCAACACAATTAGGAGCGATATCTCGTCGAGATAATTAGTTGACGTTACTCGGCTAAACAACGCTGACCTTTGTCGGTGGGAGCGGTGGTGGGGTGGGGGTGGGGTTACGCTTAATGGGGCACAGCGAAACGCGAATGTCAAACATCCCTGTTGCGTTGCGGACGAGGCAGGGATAATTGCGAGATGAGGAGCAGACAATGAGGCAGAATCAACTTCGAGACCATTCTAAGTGCAAAACAAAGACGACGATTCTTCCCAACACCACACTAGCATCGCATTGATCCGCGCTGTTGAGCCGATACCGATCGCTGACAGTGCTGCACGTGATAATAATATAATAATGGTCTATTTATGTATCGATCTATCCCGGAGAGAGAAAATAGAGAGAGAGAGAGAGAACCGCGCTGAGTCGCAAGACCCGTTTTCACTGTTGTCATCATTCTGTATTGAAAAATAAAACAAGAATAATTATATGAAAAATGAAAATGTTGCGTAATTTTACGAAATTAGGCTAATTTACGAAACTTCACACATTTATGCGATTATGCTAATTAGGCTTGGCGTCGTTCTCTTGGGGTGTATTACCAATCGTGATAATACAATAATTCTCGCTTTCACTTTTACTAATTATGTTTTAGTGTGTTTAAGTGAGGTCTCAAAATTCAGATCTCAACGCAGGATACAGTTCTAATAATTAAGATTATTATGCATGAACTTAGGAAGAAACCACTCGGACTCTCACTGTGCTAAGCAACTTTAATATCTTAAAACACGCGAACACTTATGCTCGGAATAGTCAACACAGTACTCCTGGAGATGTCCTCTTCATTGACCCATACAATTAACCCTCAATGTTTACGTTTGTTAAAACTGAGCAACAGAGCAATCGGCTAATTTAACGGCGATAGGAAAAGTCCTTAAAAATAATATGACAATATTCATACGAACAGTGATCAAGATACATGTGCCCACGGCAAAAGGAGACATCAATGAATTCATCATGAGGCCTCCTTTGCCAGTACCAAAATATAATAATATACATTTTCCCCTTTTGTCTGGCAACAAAACTGAAACCTTTTTTTTTTACAAGGAATCATGTTTACATTAACCACAATACATGCGGTCAGAATGCAAACAAAAAACACACGCTCTGATAATGTATGCATTTACACCATTGGAACCTCATTTGCCAGAAGAAAAAATATGATAATTGTTTATTTTTTACCCTTTTATCTGGCAACAAAACGGACACTTTTTTTTACAAGGAGTCATGTTTGCATAGACCACAATACCTGCAGTCATAATGCAACCAAAAAAACATAACTCTGATAATGTATGCACTGTCCGTCATCTGGTCCAACACCATGTTAGACTAGGCTCTAAGGAAAGCTGTCTCGGGTGTGGACCAATCAACTTCAAGGACAGTGCATACATTATCAGAGTTATGTTTTTTTGTTTGCATTATGACTGCAGGTATTGTGGTCTATGCAAACATGACTCCTTGTAAAAAAGGTGTCAGTTTTGTTGCCAGATTAAAGGGTAAAAAAAACAATTATCAATGTGTGCATTGTCCTTAAAATTGATTGAGTTGTGCGCCTTTTGGCGCTATCTGGTCGAACACCGTATGAGACTAGGCTCTAAGGAAAGCTGTCTCTGGTGTGGACTAATCAATTTCAAGGACAATGTTTTTTGTTTGCATTTTGACCACAAGTATTGTGGTTAATGCAAACATTATTCCTTGTTAAAAGGTTTCAGTTTTGTTACCAGACAAAAGGGTAAAAAAACTATTATTATCCATGAATTAATTGGTAAGATTATGGAATTAAGAAATGTCCCACAACAATAGTATATGTGTGAGTGTACGTTTAGCTAACAGATGCTTATCAATTGCCTAATGAGCTTCAATGAACACAATAGGCTACGCCTCAGAGTAGCGCGACCCTACAAGACGATAGGAACTTCTACATGTTTAGTGTGTCATCAATTAATTCATTGGTAAAGATACGCAATTCACGAAAACGAATGACTAAAATACTTCTAAACGACCGTATTCATGCAACTCAATGGACGGAAAAATGTTTTTCACGATCAGCTACAGTGAGGGAAAATAGTATTTGATCCCCTGCTAATTTTGTACGTTTGCCCACTGACAAAGAAATGATCAGTCTATAATTTTAATGGTAGGTTTATTTTAACAGTGAGAGACAGAATAACAACAAAACAATAAAAAATGTTATAAATTGATTTGCATTTTAATGAGGGAAATAAGTATTTGACCCCCTCTCAATCAGAAAGATTTCTGGCTCCCATGTGTCTTTTATACAGGTAACGAGCTGAGATTAGGAGCACACTCTTAAAGGGAGTGCTCCTAATCTCAGCTTGTTACCTGTATAAAAGACACCTGTTCACAGAAGCAATCAATCAGATTCCAAACTCTCCACCATGGCCAAAACCAAAGAGCTCTCCAAGGATGTCAGGGACAAGATTGTAGACGCACACAAGGCTGGAATGGGCTACAAGACCATCGCCAAGCAGCTTGGTGAGAAGGTGACAACAGTTGGTGCGATTATTCGCAAATTGAAGAAACACAAAAAACTGTCAATCTCCCTCGGCATGGGGCTCCATGCAAGATGTCACCTCGTGGAGTTGCAATTATCATGAGAACGGTGAGGAATCAGCCCAGAACTACACGGGAGGATCTTGTCAATGATCTCAAGGCAGCTGGGACCATAGTCACCAAGAAAACAGTTGGTAACACACTACACCGTGAAGAACTGAAATCCTGCAGCGCCCGCAAGGTCCCCCTGCTCAAGAAAGCACATGTACATGCCCGTCTGAAGTTTGCCAATGAACATCTGAATGATTCAGAGGACAACTGGGTGAAAGTGTTGTGGTCAGATGATACAAAATGGAGCTCATAGGCATCAACTCAACTCGCCGTGTTTGGAGGAGGAGGAATGCTGCCTATGACCCCAAGAACACCATCCCCACCGTCATACATGGATGTGGAAACACTATGCTTTGGGGGTGTTTTTCTGCTAAGGGGACAGGACAACTTCACTGCATCAAGGGGACGATGGACGGGGCCATGTACCGTCAAATCTTGGGTGAGAACCTCCTTCCCTTAGCCAGGGCATTGAAAATGGGTCGTGGATGGGTATTCCAGCATGCCAATGACCCAAAACACACGGCCAAGGCAATGAAGGAGTGGCTCAAGAAGAAGCACATTAAGGTCCTGGAGTGACCTAGCCAGTCTCTAGACCTTAATCCCATAGAAAATCTGTGGAGGAAGCTGAAGGTTCGCGTTGCCAAACGTCAGCCTCGAATCCTTAATGACTTGGAGAAGATCTGCAAAGAGGAGTGGGACAAAATCTCTCCTGAGATGTGTGCAAACCTGGTGGCCAACTACAAGAAACGTCTGACCTCTGTGATTGCCAACAAGGGTTTTGCCACCAAGTACTAAGTTATGTTTTGCAGAGGGGTCAAATACTTATTTCCCTCATTAAAATGCAAATCAATTCATAACATTTTTGACATGCGTTTTTCTGGATTTTTGTTGTTGTTATTCTGTTTCTCACTGTTCAAATAAACCTATCATTAAAATTATAGACTGATCATTTCTTTGTCAGTGGGCAAACGTACAAAATCAGCAGGGGATCAAATACTTTTTTCCCTCACTGTAATAGTTAACGCACCACCTTGTGATAGCCACCCTTTTCGAAACGCAAAGATAACTTTTGGAGCAATCTTATTAGCCCCGATATGCGCCTTGCGTGTGTGTGTCGTCTTCTCGCTGAACTCTTTGAGTAAGCGGGCTCCGAGGTGAGGCGTTCCTTGTACCGGCAATATCTTGTTTCCCAGCTGGGGCGATAGGCGGTGTGTAGGCGTGTCATACATACGGCACTCCCGCCTGCACGGACAGGTTCTTTCCACTGCTGGGCTGGTTGTGAGTTGGCACGATGCTTAGGCCGCCCGCGGTGCTCGTTGCTGGCAGGATGATGATGACGATGTGTCCGGCTCCGTCTGCGCCGATGTGCGCGATGTTCCCGTCGCAGGACACCGCTGGCAGCTCGTCCGCTGATACCGCTCGTCACCCGCCTTGACACCAGGCACGGTTGACCCTTGTAGACTGTGAGACTGCTTGAAGAGACGGCGCCAGTCGTTGTCATCCCACCCTTTTCCAAGAGATTCCTCTCCCAGCTGTCTGTAAGACTCGTGCTACTCAGAGGACTCGCTATGGATCAAGGTGTATCGTTCCGTGTCAGTCTCTTGATCCTTTTAATAAGGCATTACGTAATGCACCCAATAACCGCAATTACTACTCCAGGCCGACAGGTGTCACCCTGTCATTACACTGGTGTAAGGACAGTACGGTGCCTGGTGGCCGTGGTGAGTAATTGACGCGACGGGAACAGACAGGGTTATGTAAGGATAGCACGGGACCTAAGTTGTTGCCAAGAATAATTAAGACAGTGACGCACAGGCCCAGACGAGGTGAGAAAGTGTTCTGCAAAAAGGGGCGTGAACGGGTCTGGGAGTGGGATAAAAGCCGACGTGGAGCAGGGCTCTGGGCTGCTGTGGGGGAATCAAGAAACCGTTGTCGTCTTCATCATCTTGGATCGGGCACCTTATAGCCTTGGATGGCTAGAGTTACATATTGTCTCCGTGACTGCTACGCGTCCGCTCCTGTGTAGCCAGCCAACTACATGGGGAGCGTGGCTTAGAGTCTCAAAAGTTTCCCAGCTGTGCGTAGTCAACTCGTGGTTAATCGTTCAATTATCAGTGAGTCGGCGGACTTCATCCATCGTAAATTTCTACATTACTGAACAAGACGGTGTTTCCGAGAGCAACATTACACTAACAACGAATTAGCCACGTTCTGTTTACGTGACAAACCTTACTAATTGGCCGTGTCGGGTGGTGGCGGGTTTAACGACACAACATTTATATATTTACGCGATCTAACCCCCCAAAAAACCCCTCTATTAGGGGTGATATTGGTCTCAAGAGCCTGCTATGTCTTACACTTTGTGAGCTCTGCCGTCTAGCGCCTTGAGTGAAGGCGTCCTCTGTAAATATACAATTCGATGAGAGGGTTAGAGGAGGCTTCTTTGTCGGGTGCTTCAGAGGGCCATTGCCCTGAAACGTCGCACAAAAGCCGGGACCAATAGGGAGGGGTTATTTAATTTATTTAGCACATGTTCAAATTAACTTCCATTATTTACACGAATGCATGATGCATGAGTTGTGTTTTGTAATGAATGACCTTTGTTTTTCCCTTCAAAGATTACAGATTCCAAGTGTAATCTTTGAGACGCCACCTGTAATCTTGAAAGAATCGATGAGTCATCTTTACACGTTCATGATTTGTGTCCCGTCTCAATTCATTCTGGGTTCTCGCTCAAGTTTTTTGTAAATATCCGCTGAAGCAGCCGCATGGCCCAATCATTTATCTGATTCAGAATAAAACGTGAACTTGCATACCTTCTGCTGAACTGAACAAAATAATATATTGTTAGCAGCAGCATATTTGTTGGATTTTATCTCAAAGACAAGTGAGGGTGGGTTCAGTCAATTCGTTTTTGTGAAGAGGAGCAGATGATGATGGTGACGATGGTGACGATGATGATGGTGACGATGGTGACGATGATGATGATGGTGATGATGATGATGACGATAATGATGATAATGACGATGGTGACGATGTGTGATAGAGTTGAGTGATTGACGGCAGAATCACTGAGCTGCTAAAATCCCGGCGACCTGATTATGATGGTGACGATGATAATGATGGTGTCGATGATGATGATGGTGACGATGGTGACGATGGGCGATAGAGGTGATTGATTGACGGAAGTCACTGAGTTGCTAAAATTCCGGCGACCTGTTGATGATGATGATGACGGTGGTGGTGACGATGACGATGGGTGATAGAGTTGAGCGATTGGTGACAGAGTTACCGGAAACCTGATGATGGTAACGATGATGATGGTGGTGGTGACGACGACGGTGACGATGGGTGACAGAGTTCAGTGATTGGTGACATAGTTACCAGCAACCTGATGATGATGGTAACGATGATGATGGTGGTAGTGACGACGACGGTGACGATGGGTGATAGAGTTCAGTGATTGGTGAAAGAGTTACCGGCAACCTGATGATGATGGTAACGATAATGATGGTGGTAGTGACGACGTCGGTGACGATGGGTGATAGAGTTCAGTGATTGGTGACCGAGTTACCCGCGTCCTGGCTTCGTCTATTCCTGGCCACGACCAACAGCCGCGGCGAGCGGTGTCATTTTGTTAGAGAGACGAAGAGAGAAGGGGTGAGAGGGGAGACTTTGACTTTTAAACAGCTTTTATTGCCGCCAGCAGCAAAAGCACTGGAGGCGATTTCGATATGAAATACACAAAGTCACCAGCAAACAAAAGAAAACAAACGTTACAAATCGACGCGCTGTGGCGCTGAAAGCACCGCGCACAATGCAAGAGAAAAGTCACGTGGTTGTGGTGTCATCGCGCACGCCACGGTGACGAGCGAGCGCTTCAGACGGTGAACACGAGGGAGAGAGAGAGAGGGGGGGAGAGACAAGAGGATGGATTGAGCGGCTCATAGTTGGAAGCCGCGCTCTGCAGTTATGGAATCTTGAATGTTAAACGATGACAAGTCAATCAATCTCCCTGCCCTATCTCCTCTCGCTCTCTCGCTGTCTCGCCGTCATCACACAGAGTAATCGCCGACGAAAGTTACCCGGAGCGTTCGTAACGGTGTCGGTGATTAAGCGGCGTGAAAGTGACGCTCCGCTCGTGCTCGCAGCAGCAACGGCGGCGGCCTCTGCCTCCGCGGCCGTCTGGAACGCTCTTCCCTTCCGATATTAGGAAGCCACTGAAAGCTATGATCATCATCTAGATTGACAAACTAATTTATTTAGAACTGCCTTGTGCGTTTAGTTTGTTGTCCTACCCTCCCCACACACACCTCGGATTAGCAACTGCTGGCTACGTACGGTGCGAGAGAAGTTCAACACACATACATAACACACATTCGAAGCATTATAATCGTCGCACTACGGGGCGTGAGCTACGTGGTATGAAATGTTGGCTATGCCTTGCTTTTGCGTGTTGCTGAATTCAGCGGGAGGGGGCGGGGGGGGAAGACTCAGGTACCGGTCCGGATATATTCATCACTGGCCCCGAGATGGGAGTCGTACCGGGTTCGCCCGGGGTTTCATGGCGCATTGAGATGCCCACTGCGCCGTTGCTATGGCTGCGTTGCTCAAGGACGCTTCCTCCCGGTGTTAGCCATGGCCCTGAATCGACCGCAGGCCTCTCTCTGTCAACAACTCCAGTAGGCAGGGGGCCAAGCGAGTGCTGGATTAATTATCCGAGCAGCAAAAGGCGCTACACATGATGCTACGGGTCCAGCACTTTCAGGGGCCCCGCGCTAAATGCTTTCAAGCTATCAATTTCGGTTCAGTGATTCCGCACTTACTCTATTACTATCGTACAATACCGCCTTCAACTTTTATAAACGACTGGGTGTTTAAGGTTAGCGATTTGTCGTATTAGCTGTCCGTATAACAAATGAAAAAATACAATTACTTTACCGTGCAAGTAAAAAAATTGTGTTTTCATATGTACGTGTTTTTATTTATTTAGGGCCCATTTATAACATCATGCTACAGGCCCCGCACTAGCTTCATCCGGCACTGGGCCGAGCTCATCACTGAAGGCCGCATTCAACTCAAGCGGAAGGCCGTCAATCCCCCGAGGCTCTACTGGCTACGAGCCCTTTCACGGCTGCGTGGAGCTCTAGCACGGTGACCGGGGCTATCCAGGCGATCCCATCCGGGGTCGCCTAAAGAGGGGACCACCCCCCCCCGTCCCGTCTAGTAGCTCCTTAGAGAGCCACCGGCGGCGAAACGTTGCGGAAGGAAATCCCTGGCGATCTGCCTCTCAGATGTGGCCGTTTGTCCATCTAGGGGTTTGCAAACTGACGCTGTTGTTAGTGTTTGCCGGTGTTTTGTTGTTTAGGCGAAAGAAACAGCGATTAGAGGGTAGAGTCCATCTGAGACGAGCGCTGCATCTTTTCGCCCACGAATGAGCGATGCGCTCTGCTGGTCTGCGACGGACCTGACGAAGGCCGCTGCTTCTCCAGCAGCACCTCACGCTCGTGTTATGTGCGCTCTGGGATGAGCTCAGCTCCGCCTAGAGCGTCAACAGCTCGTTCTGTAGGCACCGTAGCAGTGTGTTTGTGGCACCGGCAGCAGCATGCTGCCTCGTGAACTTTTGACGGAGCGCCCCTGACCGGCCTGGCGCCTTTGTGTGGTCCCGCCATAGCTGCCGGTGAAGAATGAAGCTGCTTTTGGTAGGCAGCCATTGAGCCCAAAGGGGCCTTGAAGGTTTCCCTGAAGCCGTCGTCTTTTCGAGCAGCTGCACGTTGAGCAGAGGTCGCAAACGGATTTTGATTACTTACCCGTACTTGTACCCGGCCGCACCAGGGTCACAAAAGGGTACCCGTACCCGGCCGTATCCTACCCGTACCCGGCCGGGTACGGGTAGGGTACGGGTATCGGGTACCTGATTGCGACCTCTGGGATGAAGCCATTTTGCAGGCGCGGGTGGGTTGATTCTAGGAACTTTAATTGTGAGAAGAGACAAGACGTTGGGAAATGAGTGACAAACGGTTACTCACCAGTGACTCACGGTCTACCCGTACCCGTACCCGGCCGCACCAGGGTCGCAAACGGGTACCCGTACCCGGCCGGGTACGGGTAGCCGGGTATCGGGTAGGGTACGGGTATCGGGTACCTGGTTGCGACCTCTGACGTTGAGTCTCCAGCGTGGGAATTCGTAGCAGTGCCGGAGACCCGAAGTGGCGGATCCGAAAAGCCGGAGGGGACGACTTGACCGTCCGCGTGTAGGTCAACGCTGCCGGCGTCGACGTACAGGTCGATTGAGCCAATTTGTGGACAGCGGCACCCAAAGTTTGGAGGGTGCAGTCGGAGTTTTCCCCCCCCCCACGCCACATGCGAGCGTCGTCCGCATCCTCCACGTCGTCCGTGTCGTCCGCGTCATTAGCACCATCTGAATATTCTGCGTCGCCTGTGTCATACACGTCGTCTGCGTCATCTGCGTCATCCACATCGTCCATGTCGTCTGTGTCATCCGAGTCGTCCGCATCATCCGCGTCATCCGCGTTGTCTGTGTTGTGAGAGTGAGAGAGCGTTGGAGAGAGAGGAGTGAGCGGGGAAGATGAGTGGGGTAGTAGTTGGAGAGGGAGAGAGCAGATGAGATGAGTGGGGTAATAGGGGGGGAGCGAGAGAGGAGAGAGTGAGGAAGATGAGTGGGGTAGTAGGGGGACGTGTGAGAGAGTGAGAGAGCGAGAAAGATAAGTAGGCTAGTAGGGGGAGAGTGAGAGAGTGAGAGAGCAGGGAAGATGAGTGGGGTAGTAGGGGGAGAGTGAGAGAGTGAGAGAGAGGAGGGAAGATGAGTGGGGTAGTAGGGGGGGAGTGAGAGAGTGAGAGAGAGATGAGGGAAGATGAGTGGGGTAGTAGGGGGAGAGTGAGAGAGTGAGAGAGAGAGGAGGGAAGATGAGTGGGGTAGTAGGGGGAGAGTGAGAGAGTGAGAGAGAGAGGAGGGAAGATGAGTGGGGTAGTAGGGGGGGAGTGAGAGAGTGAGAGACAGAGGAGGGAAGATGAGTGGGGTAGTAGGGGGATAGTGAGAGAGTGAGAGAGAGGAGGGAAGATGAGTGGGGTAGTAGGGGGGGAGTGAGAGAGAGAGGAGGGAAGATGAGTGGGGTAGTAGGGGGAGAGTGAGAGAGTGAGAGAGAGGAGGGAAGATGAGTGGGGTAGTAGGGGGGGAGTGAGAGAGTGAGAGAGAGAGGAGGGAAGATGAGTGGGGTAGTAGGGGGGGAGTGAGAGAGTGAGGAGGGAAGATGAGTGGGGTAGTAAGGGGAGAGTGAGCGAGAGGGGGGAGTGAGGAAGATGAGTGGGGTAGTAGGGGGGGAGTGAGAGAGTGAGAGAGAGAGGATGGAAGATGAGTGGGGTAGTAAGGGGAGAGTGAGCGAGAGGAGGGAGTGAGGAAGATGAGTGGGGTAGTAGGGGGGGAGTGAGAGAGTGAGAGAGAGGAGGGAAGATGAGTGGGGTAGTAGGGGGAGAGTGAGAGAGAGGAGAGAGTGAGGAAGATGAGTGGGGTAGTAGGGGGAGAGTGAGAGAGTGAGAGAGAGATGAGGGAAGATGAGTGGGGTAGTAAGGGGAGAGTGAGAGAGTGAGAGAGCAGGGAAGCTGAGTGGGGTAGTAGGGGGAGAGTGAGAGAGTGAGAGAGAGATGAGGGAAGATGAGTGGGGTAGTAAGGGGAGAGTGAGAGAGAGGAGGGAGCAGGGAAGATGATTGGGGTAGGAGGGGGGGAGTGAGAGAGTGAGAGAGAGAGATGAGGGAAGATGAGTGGGGTAGTAGGGGGAGAGTGAGAGAGTGAGAGAGCAGTAAGATGAGTGGGGTAGTAGGGGGAGAGTGAGAGAGTGAGAGAGAGGAGGGAAGATAAGTGGGGTAGTAGGGGGAGAGTGAGAGAGTGAGAGAGAGAGGAGGGAAGATGAGTGGGGTAGTAGGGGGAGAGTGAGAGAGTGAGAGAGAGGAGGGAAGATGAGTGGGGTAGTAGGGGGAGAGTGAGAGAGTGAGAGAGAGATGAGGGAAGATGAGTGGGGTAGTAAGGGGAGAGTGAGAGAGAGGAGGGAGCAGGGAAGATGATTGGGGTAGTAGGGGGGGAGTGAGAGAGAGCAGGGGGCAGGGAAGATGATTGGGGTAGTAGGGGGGGAGTGAGAGAGTGAGAGAGAGATGAGGGAAGATGAGTGGGGTAGTAAGGGGAGAGTGAGAGAGAGGAGGGAGCAGGGAAGATGAGTGGGGTAGTCGGGGGGGGGGGGGAGTGAGAGAGTGAGAGAGAGTGTGGCGATGGTGCAAGAGGATTGGAAGCGAAATTTAGAGCGTGATACCCTTGAGAGAATCTCAAACACAAACGCGGACAAAGGAACGGAGCGAGAGGGGAAGGGAGAGAGAGAGAAGAAAAATAAAAAATATCCCCAAAGTGAATTGAATTCAATTGACAACAAACCTCAAAAGAAGGCAGCTAAAATAAAATTCCCATTAAATCCACCGACACAAAACACGGTTTCAGCTCTGCTCCTCGTTTTGGAATTCAACTCAGGGATAAATGCCGTGCTCAGTCGCACGTGTTCATGACAGTCCGTGCCCTTCAAAGATACGGGGTGTAGAAAAACACAAAAAAGATGTAAATAATCACAATGATGCATTTGTGTAGGATGTCGAACTTATTTTGCACCGTACGTAGCCAACCGCGCTAATCGGGGGTGCGGGCATGGAGGGAGGGGGGAAGGATGACAAACTAAACAGGAAAATAGCAAAAAAAAGGAATGATGTTAATATGATTGCAGTTCACAAATTAAAATAACAATGGCCAAATAGGATAGAAGTTTACAAATTAAAGTAATGATGGAAATAGGATAGTAGTTTAAAAGTTAAAATAATGGTGTGAATAGGATAGCAGATTACAAATTTAAATATTTATGGAAATAGGATAGGAGTTAACAAATTAAAATAAGGATGGAAATAGGATAGGAGTTCACACATTAAAGTAATGATGGAATGAGGATAGGAGTTTGCAAATAAAAATAATGATGGAAATAGGATATCAGTTTACAAATTTAAATAATGATGGAAATAGGATAGGAGTTTACAAATTAAAATAATGATGGAAATAGGATAGGAGTTTACAAATTAAAATAATGATGGAAATAGGATAGCATATTCTTTGAGTCTTTCGGAAAAGTCACGTAGCTATAAAAAAGAATAACAATAAAATTATGAAAATGAAAATAAAGTGAATAAATAAATAAAAATATCACGACGTTTCGATCGCAACACAAACAATCGTAATCAGAAGAAAAAAGAGGGTGAAAGCCGCTGAGGCAGGCTGTTGTAAAGGTTTGAAATGGATGTAGCCCAAGGGTCATAAACGAAGTGGGCAGGGCAAAGTGAGAAATTTGCATGTCAATGTAAGATTGTAGAGATTAGCGTGTCAATGTAAGATCGTAGAGATTAGCATGTCAATGTAAGATCGTAGAGATTAACATGTCAATGTAAGATCGTAGAGATTAGCATGTCAATGTAAGATCGTAGAGATTAGCATGTCAATGTAAGATCGTAGAGATTAGCATGTCAATGTAAGATCGTAGAGATTAGCATGTCAATGTAAGATCGCAGAGATTAGCATGTCAATGTAAGATCGTAGAGATTAGCATGTCAATGTAAGATCGCAGAGATTAGCATGTCAATGTAAGATCGTAGAGATTAGCATGTCAATGTAAGATCGTAGAGATTAGCATGTCAATGTAAGATCGTAGAGATTAGCATGTCGATGTAAGATCACAGAGATTAGCATGTCAATGTAAGATCGTAGAGATTAGCATGTCAATGTAAGATCGCAGAGATTAGCATGTCAATGTAAGATCGTAGAGATTAGCATGTCAATGTAAGATCGTAGAGATTAGCATGTCAATGTAAGATCGTAGAGATTAGCATGTCAATGTAAGATCGTAGAGATTAGCATGTCAATGTAAGATCGTAGAGATTAGCATGTCAATGTAAGATCGTAGAGATTAGCATGTCAATGTAAGATCATAGAGATTAGCATGTCAATGTAAGATCGTAGAGATTAGAATGTCAATGTAAGATCGTAGAGATTAGCATGTCAATGTAATATCGCAGAGATTAGCATGTCAATGTAAGATCACAGAGATTAGCATGTCAATGTAAGATCGTAGAGGTTAGCATGTCAATGTAAGATCGTAGAGATTAGCATGTCAATGTAAGATCGTAGAGATTAGCATGTCAATATAAGATCGTAGAGATTAGCATCTCAATGTAAGATCGTAGAGATTAGCATGTCAATGTAAGATCGTAGAGATTAGCATGTTAATGTAAGATCGTATAGATTAGCATGTCAATGTAAGATCGTAGAGATTAGCATGTCAATATAAGATCGTAGAGATTAGCATGTCAATGTAAGATCATAGAGATTAGCATGTCAATGTAAGATCGTAGAGATTAGCATGTCAATGTAAGATCATAGAGATTAGCATGTCAATGTAAGATCGTAGAGATTAGCATGTCAATGTAAGATCGTAGAGATTAGCATGTCAATGTAAGATCGTAGAGATTAGCATGTCAATGTAAGATCGTAGAGATTAGCATGTCAATGTAAGATCGTAGAGGTTAGCATGTCAATGTAAGATCGTAGAGATTAGCATGTCAATGTAAGATCGTAGAGATTAGCATGTCAATGTAAGATCGTAGAGATTAGCATCTCAATGTAAGATCGTAGAGATTAGCATGTCAATGTAAGATCGTAGAGATTAGCATGTCAATGTAAGATCGTATAGATTAGCATGTCAATGTAAGATCGTAGAGATTAGCATGTCAATATAAGATCGGAGAGATTAGCATGTCAATGTAAGATCGCAGCGCCGGAGTCACATCGAGGACTCGAGCAACTGCGGCTGTGTAAGTCGGAGACATTTAACCTGTTAACGTCAAATCTGAGATTAGCATGTCAATGTAAGACCCGCAGCGCCGCCGCCACAAGATTTAATAGAATAGCAGTCTACAATTTAAAATAATGATGTAAATTGGATTGCAGTTTAGACATTTATGAAAATGTGTTAAATTATATGCTGCATGTGTGTGTGCGTGGGGGGAGGGTGTGGGGGGTGGTGGTGCAATGGTTAGCGCAGCACACTGTGTTCCCAGCGAGTCCTGAGTTCGATTCCCGTTCACGTTCAACAGCATTGGTGACATTTCAACCAGTCGCTGGCCTCTCCTAGGTCGACTCAGCTTGAAATTAGTACCGAACGCGCGTGTGTGAACGACATCAGAATTTGGAAAACAAAGGCGGCCGGGCGTAGTGCTGGCCGCAGCATCCCCTCTTGTGCTGTGCCGGCCTTCATAGGTGCTACTCGCTAACAGCACTTGCCCCAACAGCCCGTTTAGGCTATCCGGGGGATCTTTATCTTTGCCGCCTTATAAAGCCAAAAGTGGCGGATTGGGGGCACAGTGCCTTTCACAGATTTTCCGTCGAAAGTGAATACTGAAATCATTTATGCTGCTAATATGAATGTTCTTTTTTTTTAAATATACAACAAGTGTTCAAATTATATAGTGCGTGGCAGAACATCGTCGTAGGGGAAGCCTTTCGATATTATTCACCTCGATCCCGCGGGCCATGAAAATAAAGGAAACGTTTAACATTCGTGAACTACAGTCGAGTGCTCGTGATTGTGGTGCGCGCATGTCAACACCCGACGAGTTACACTGTGTAAAAATTTAGTTTTTTGTTCCTGAGTAGTAAGTGTTTTTTCCTCATTGCTTATGCCTCAAAAGTACATAAAAATAGCTATTGTTCCTCACAAACTTTGCTTCAGTGACCAGGACAGTGATATTTTGAAATGTACCTATTTTCCAGAATATTCCAGATACATTCAGTAATTTCTAGCACATTCTAGAACTTTCCAGTACTCTAAATAGTAGTATAAATACAGGGGCCTTAAGCCCACCAGTTCAGTTTAGTTCCAACTGCCTAAGTGGATACATTTTTGCATTTTTCTGAGATGGCATCAAGAGGCTGAAAGCATCCGGCAGACGCATTTTGCTACGTCTGCGTCCAATTTATCAAGACAAGAGCGAAAAAGTACTCTGTGGAAGCATCTGCTAAGATGTGTGAGGCCTACAAGGCATATTTCGGCATGCCTGTCGGGGATCAAAACAAACCCTGGGCACCTCATTTCACCTGCGAGCAATGCAAAAAAACTCTGGAAGGTAAGATGGACAATTGTTGCTCCGAATTTTATGTTGTAAAATTTGTAAAAAATATTTCAATTGTCAAACTTTTTAATTTGAAAATTAAAAAAAAAATTCAATGTTTTTGAAAAAGAATATATCATATATGAAAAAAATGTTGCGAGAATCTCTTACACATTAGTCATGGGTGAAATACATGTATTTTTTTAGGATGGTACAGAGGGGAAAAGAGAGCCATGAAGCTCGCTATCCCAAGAATTTGGCGGGAACCCACCGACCACTCAAGTAACTGCTACATCAGCCCCGCCCACCCCCCCAACACGTTCCATTCATTGGCTACCACATTCAGATAAGCCCCTCTCCCCCTCCCCCTAAACTTGTATTTAAGAGCTTCTCTCTTGGAATGTTGCCTCACTTGATACAGTACATCTAGCTGTGACGGTCCCACCTGATGACGGAGACGTGTGTTGCCTCCGAAACGTCGTGATTTATTATTTTACTTATATTATACATTTTATTATTTTAATTATTTATTTTTACCTACGTGACTTTACCGAAAAAACCTAAGAGTGTGGGGGTAAAAAATCGTCCAAAATCGCGTGACGTCATTTATGGACGGCCCCTCGCCCCAGCGTCCAGCTCACGAATGAAATGGCTCACGATGTTGTCGAGTAGCAGTTGCCCGAATCGAATTTCGGGCCGAGCGGGGTTCGGAGCACGATGTCCTTACCACTTGCACCACCGCTCCAGACAGACAACGACGAACATCACCCCCCGCCCCCTACCCCCGTGTAGCCGACGCAGCCTGTTGGGTCAAGCGCTGTTTGCGAGCACCTATCAAGGTGGGAACGGCGCACACAGGGGGGGAGGGAGGGGGTGAGAACCACGCCTCGTACTCATTAATGGCTGCAAACAACGGCTGACGATTTGAGTTGACCTTTGAGTTGACCTTTGAGTTGACCCTTGCGAACGCCCAATCCAAATATACACACACACACGGCTCTCGCACACACACGGCTCACACACACGGCTCACACACACACACCACACACACACAACTCACACACACACACAACTCACACACACAACTCACACACACAACTCACACACACAACATACACACACAGCTCACACACAACTCACACACAACACTCAACTCACACACACACACACAACTCACACACACACAACTCACACACACACACACAACTCACACACACAACACACACACACACAACTCACACACACACGGCTCACACACACACAGAACTCACACACAACTCACACACAACACTCAACTCACACACACACACACAACTCACACACACACAACTCACACACACACATACAACTCACACACACACACAACTCACACACAACTCACACACACACGGCTCACACACACACAGAACTCACACAAAACACACACACACACGCCTCTCTCACACACACACGCGACTCTCCGCACGCGCGCGCGCGCACGTCACACACAGACACGCCACGCAATGGCAAAGATAGTCACTTCAATTTATATAATGGTTAAACGCAACCTCACTTCAGGTCGTTTCATAACAATATAAAATATTCGGGTAGGAAGGGATGCAGGGAAGCGGGGGTATGCCCATGCTAGGAAGAAAACAACAACAACAACCGTCATTCACTAAGTGGTTGTGACGACAGCACGGTCGCTTGTGCCAGGCTAGGTGCACGCACTGCGAGTCTGTCCCGTCAAAGTGTGTGGTGCCACGGGGCACAGATCGCCGCGTTTTACCCGCCCGGTGCTCCCGCTCGTTGTTGTGAGCGTCGACTGCCTCCAAGTGCCTGGCGGGAGCGGCCTCCACGTGACCGATCTTGACAAACGCAGTTTCCACCACCACCACCACCACCACAAATCAACAACCACCACCAACAACAATCACCACCACCAACCACTACAACCAACACCACTACCATAACCACCACCAACAACCACAACCACCACCATATCCACCACCATATGCACCACAACCACCACCACCAACAACCACCACCACCACCACCACAAAAACCACCACCACCAACCACCACAACCACCACCATATCCACCACAACCACCACCAACAACCACCACCAACAACCACCACCACCGCCAACAACAACAATCACCACAAACAACCACCACCACCACAACAAACACCACCACCACCAACTACCACCACCACCAACTACCACCACCAACCACCACCACAAACACCACCACCAACAACCACCACCACCAACAACCATCACCACAACCACCACCACCAACCACCACCACCACAACCAACACCACCACAACCAACACCACCACAACCACCACCAACCACCACCACAACCAACACCACCAACCACCACAACTACCACCACAACCACCACCACCACAATCACCATCACCACTACAACCACCACCACAACCACCACCAAAAGCACCACCAAAATCACAACCACCACAACAACCACCACCACAACCACCACCACAACCACCACAACTACAACCACTACCACAACCACCAC
>NC_136167.1:2773035-2799389 GCF_965212315.1 Lampetra planeri
GTGAGTGTGTGTGAGTGTGTGTGAGTGTGTGTGAGTGTGTGAGTGTGTGTGTGAGTGTGTGTGAGTGTGTGTGTGAGTGTGTGAGTGTGTGTGTGAGTGTGTGTGTGAGTGTGTGTGAGTGTGTGTGAGTGTGTGTGTGAGTGTGTGAGTGTGTGTGTGAGTGTGTGTGAGTGTGTGTGTGAGTTTGTGTGAGTGTGTGTGTGAGTGTGTGTGAGTGTGTGTGTGAGTGTGTGTGAGTGTGTGTGTGCGAGTGTGTGTGAGTGTGTGTGTGTGTGTGAGTGTGTGTGAGTGTGTGAGTGTGTGTGTGAGTGTGTGTGTGAGTGTGTGTGAGTGTGTGAGTGTGTGTGTGAGTGTGTGTGTGAGTGTGTGTGAGTGTGTGTGTGAGTGTGTGTGAGTGTGTGTGTGCGAGTGTGTGTGAGTGTGTGTGTGAGTGTGTGAGTGTGTGTGTGAGTGTGTGTGAGTGTGTGAGTGTGTGTGTGAGTGTGTGTGAGTGTGTGTGAGTGTGTGTGAGTGTGTGTGAGTGTGTGTGTGCGAGTTTGTGTGTGAGAGCGGAGCGCCAGTCATCTCGGTCATCTCAGTCAGTCGACCCGTGGCATCTGAGTCTGCCCCGTGACCTCCTGCCAGCGGGCGTTCGACACTTCACGTGGCCTCAAGGTGCACATAGCCTGGCACAAGCGTCGTGGTGACGTCACCGCCACTTAGTGGCGAATGGCGGTTGTTGTTGTGTGAGTGTGTGTGAGTGTGTGTGAGTGAGTGTGTGCCTAGCAAGGCGATGTTGAATAATCCTTGCCAGGACCTTTCCTCGCACACTGAGGAGTGAGATGCCCCTGTAGTTGTTACTGTCTGTGCGGTCCCCGTTCTCAAAGAGGGGGACCACCAGGGCATCGTTCCAATCCTGCGGAACCCATCCAGTGGTCCAGACTGTTGTTATGATGTCATGTAGGGCAGTCTGTGCACAAACGCCACCCTCCCTCAGCATTTCGCTTGGGAGATCATCTCTGCCCGGTGCCTTTCCTGGTCTCAGACTCCCGATCACCTTCAGTACTTCCTCAACAGATGGCACCTCAGCCAGCCACTCACAGGGGGTGCCTTCTTCTTCCTATATTTGAGGCACCGCAGCCTCAGCAGGGTCATCCCCACTTTGTGCCACGATGTTTCCTGGCTGAGGGATTTCCCCTCCCCCAGGACCTCACAGAAATGCTCAGCAAATCTGCAAACCTGTTCCTGGGGGTCGGAGATTGGATCATCGTTTTTTCCCCTAATGATGGTAATAGGTGTGGCGCTGAGGAGAGGCTTGCGGAGCCCCAATGCGTTTTCAGGATAGGGCGGTCTTGCACAGATGCCATATTTTCTGCCCGTCTGCTACAGCAGAGGTGTAGGGAATTCCAACAAGACCTACATCTCTGCTTTATTGACCTGGTCAAGGCCTATGCTACCATCAGTAGGCCTGGGCTCTGGGATGTTCTTCTGCTCATGATCATTAAGGACCTTCATGATGGTGAGCGGGCCCGGGTAAAACTACGTGGCCGGGAGTCGGAGCCATTCCCTTACACATTGGGGTGCGACAGGGATGTCCTCTGGCTCCCACACTATTTAACATCTATTTTGACCACGTAGTTTGTGAAGCCTTCAATAGCTGTACCGGGGGAATTTCCATTTGGTACAAATATAATGGGAGGCTGATCGATGCCCGGGTGCGGTCAAGGGATGGCTCCCTATTGGTCAACCACGTTATGTATGCCGATGATTTGGTAAATGCTGCTAATTCAGAGGAGGAGTTAGAGACGATTCTGCTGAAACTGGAGTGTGCCACGAAGAGGTGGGGCCTTACCATCAGCCCCACCAAAACTAAGCACCTGCCTGGGTATTTTGTACCATCGGACACTCCACCCCCACAACTCCCAATCGGTGATGGGGCAGTTGTGGAGAGAGTGGAGGGTTTCACATAACTGGGCAGTGTGGTCATGACCGGCTCCGGTTTGGCAGCGGAGGTCTCACTCCGAATCAGTCGAGTGGCAATATATTTTCATCGGTTACGTAACGCTGTGTGGAAGCTGCCTGGTCTGTCGCTCCGCACGAAGCTTCAGGCCTTCTCGGCCACAGTCATTCCCTCCCTTCTCTACGCTTTTGAAACGTGGACCCCCCTAATGGAGCATCTTCGCCGGTTAGAAACATTTAAGCTGGCCTGCCTACGATCCATCCTGGGTTTAACCAGGCTGGATTGTGTGAGGAGCTCACAAATCCTTGAAAGATCTGGTCAAAGTCCCATTGGTGAGCTCCTCCGGCAGGCAAGGCTGCGTTGGCTGGGTCATGTAGCCCGTATGCCCAGCCACCACATGCCTAAACAGCTTTTGTTCGGCCGGATCGAGGGGGCTATAAGGGCGCAGCACGGGCTAGAAAAGAGATGGAGTGATGTGGAGCTGAGTGGACTTGTCGATGATTGGTACCAGCGGTGTCAAGATCGGCCTCAGTGGAGGAGGCTCGTGAAGGACGTTACTGGGCAGTTGGAGGAAATCGCCCTCCAACAACAACGGAGGGCGGAGGAGCGACGCTCACAACAACGAGCGGAGCTCCGGGTAGCTAAAGCACAGCAAGTTGGCACAGTAGGGGGCACAGGTGGTGCATCAGCAGTCATCTCGGTCATCTCAGTCAGTCGACCCGTGCGTGGCACCTGCTGGGTCTGCACCGTGACCTCCTGCCAGCGGGCGTTCGACACTTCACGTGGCCTCAAGGTGCACATGGCCTGGCACAAGCGTCGTGGTGACGTCACCGCCACTTAGTGGCGAATGGCGGTTGTTGTGGGGAGCGGTGGCGCAGCGGTTAGCGCTACGCTGCGCTACGAGCTTGGACAACTCGAGTTCGATCCCCACTCACGGCCAACACCAAGCGACGATTATTTGAACCGCTCCTGGGTCTCCCCTAGGTAGACTCAGCCTCGAATGAGTTCCCGGGTGTGCGGCGTGTAGACATCGCCGCTGGGGAGACAAAAGCGGCCGGGCGTGGTTCTGGCCACACAACCCCCCGCGTGCGCCGTGCCGGCACCTTCATAGGTGCCGCTCGCTAACAGCACTTGCCCCAACAGTCTGTCAAGGCTATACGGGGCACTTTTCTTTTTGTTTTTTAATGCGCGTGTTTTTTCTTGTGTGTTTGTCCCAGACGCAAGCGCATCGATGCCAATGTCAGATTTCAATCTTGATTTGAAGCTTTCGTGACTTCTGGAATCCTTTGGTTCTTTCGGTAAAGTCACGTAGGTAGAGAATTAAAATAAATCACGACGTTTCGATCGCAACACAAGCGGTCGCCCTCAGGCTTGAAAAAAAGTAGAATCCAGCAGTGGAACTGCTGAACCAGATTTCAAGTTGAAATTCCGGCCCCCCCTCCCTCCCCCGCCCGCCCGCCCACTCACTCACCCCCCCTCCCCAAACTCCACCTCCGTTGCTGAGAATCATTAGAATTCACATCAGTCACTCGTTCAGTCACAATTGCAACCGCGTATTTGATTAATAAACTAAGAGAGGACAGGATAATTGTGTAAGTCTCCACCCCCCCCCCCCCAATTAAATGCCAAAGCCATTAAATGGTATCGAAGGCAGACGAGCGCATGCCCTGCAACGGCTTGCTTACAGCCAGTGCCCCTCTAACGGTGGCCCTTGGCCTACTCTTCCACTGGGCCGGGAGCACCCAACATTTACCGCACCTCTCCCGATCAATCAACGTAGGGTGGCGCATCGATTTCATGTCATTTGTTGTTGTTGTTGATGTTTTTTTTTATTTAACAGCGTGCCCAAACGTTGTCAATACTTTGACGTTCTTTGGATAGCCACGTGGGAAAGAACGCAGGACAAAGATCCCCCCCACGCACACGCACGCACACACACACGCGCACACGCACGCACACGTGCACGCACACGCACGCACACGAGCACACGCGCGCACACGCACGCGCACACACACACGCGCGCACACACGCACGCGCACACGTACGCGCGCGCACATACTCGCACACACACGCACACATGCGCGCGCACATGCACACGCACACGCACGCACGCCACGTGTAGCCTGGAACAAGACGGTTGGGGCAATGGGTGGAAAAAACCCGATTTTTCCAGCGGCAGGCATCGGGTTTTTTCTTTACTACAATTAAACCCGATTTCGGGGAATTAAAACCTGGTTTAATGAATACGAAACTCGGACAGGCTTAAGCTGCTTCCTCGTCGGTGCTGCTATTGTACTCGGGGCCGTCGGGCACGGGGTAGTCGTAGAATGCGGCGGGCAGGTTGGTCTTGATGAACACGAGCCTCTCCACAATCGTGGGCGCCAGTGAGTTCCTTAGCTTGGAATGGATGAAGCCCATCGTTGAGAAGTTGGCGAAGTGCGGTTCTGCAATTAGAACCAATTAAACCGGATTTCTCCCAATCTCAGATGATCGGGTTTAGTATAAAAAAACAATAAAACCCGATTGTAAAAAACCCGACTGTGCCACTCTTGGTCGGGGCAAGTGCTGTGAGCGAGTAGCGAGCGCTTATGAAGGCTACCGGCACTGTGGCACACGAGGGGGCTGGGTGGCCAGCAACCACGCCCGGCCGCCTTTGTCTTCCCCCGGTGGAGATGTTGACACACCGCACCAGGTACTCGTTTGAGGCTGAGTCGACCTAGGGGAGGCCCAGGACCGGTTCAGATAATCGTCGCTTGATGTGAGCCGTGAGCGGGAGTCGAAATCGGGTCGCCGAGTTTGTAGCGCTGCGTAGCGCGAACAACTGAGCCACACACAGAGACACACAACACTCAGGCACACACACACAGACACACACAGATACACACGACACACACACAAACACACACACAGAGACGGAGTCACACGAGGAGACACGCACAGACATGAAGACACACATACAGACACGGACACACACAGCCACACACACAGAAACAGACACACACACAGACACACACACATAGACACTCACACACAGACACACACACAGACACACAACACACAGATACACACAAACACGAAGACATACACCAGACACACACGAGGCAAGATACACACACAGAAGTGGAGACACACGGAGCGGGACACAGTGACACGGGGAAACACACACACAGACACTATACACACACGCACATGAAGACACACATACACACACACAGACAGACACAGACACACACATAGACACAGACACATACACACAGACATACACATACAGACACTACACACACACGGACATGAAGACACACACACACAGACAGACACAGACACACACATAGACACAGACACACACACACAGACACTACACACACACGGACATGAAGACACACACACACAGACAGACACAAACACACACATAGACACAGACACATACACACGGACACACACAGACAGACACAAACACACATAAAGACAGACACAGACACACGGCAAATACAAGGACAGTAACACAGTGCATGTCTATGACGGTGATTTCCCTGTTTTATTGCTAACGATATTTACATATGCTGTTTATATGAATCACGGCAGATGTTGGGGCTTCTTTTCTCTCTCTCTCCTAACGGTAATTGGCAATGCCCAATGACGCCGGCGGTAGTTTTTATAGGGGGTTGGGTGGAGCTCTGAAATCAGAGGCATTGTGACACTCCTCAATAATCGTAATTGATGTCTCACAACGCGCCACTCCTGTTCGTTCGTTTCAAAGAAACACACACACAAATATATATAAAGTTTAGAGAATAAAAAAATACTAGTTTCTCAATTGATAATTACAATGCGACGATGATGAATGGGGGCCCTTAATGGAATTCGTCCTCCGTGGAACGGTTTTCTATTAGAATTTCATTTCCATTTAATGGTCTCCCCCTGAAATGTCTTTCGAGATTTTGGAACACAGAGATGGTTCCAGCAGCGATCCGTGTGGCTGCGATTGCGCGTGTTTGTGTGTGTGTCTGTGTGTGTGTCTGTGTGTGTGTCTCTGTGAGCTCCTCCGGCAGGCAAGGCTGCGTTGGCTGGGTCATGTAGCCCGCATGCCCAGCCATCGGCCGGATCGAGGGGGCTAAACGGGCGCGGCACAGGCTAGAGAAGAGATGGAGTGATGTGGTACAGGAGGACTTGGAGCTGAGTGGACTTGCCGATGACTGGTACCAGCGGTGTCAAGATCGGCCTCTGTGGAGCAGGCTCGTGAAGGACGCTACTGGGCAGTTGGAGGCAGTCGCCCTCCAACAACAACGGAGGGTGGAGGAGTGACGCTCACAACAACGAGCGGAGCGCCGGGTGGCTAAAGCACAACAAGTTGGCACAGTAGGGGGCACAGGTGGTGCATCAGCCAGTCATCTCGGTCATCTCAGTCAGTCGACCCGTGGCATCTGGGTCTGCCCCGTGACCTCCTGCCAGCGGGCGTTCGTCACTTCACATGGCCTCAAGGTGCACATGGCCTGGCACAAGCATCGTGGTGTCGTCACCGCCACTTCGTGGCGAATGGCGGTTGTTGTTGTTGTGTCTCTGTGTGTGTCCGTGTGTCTGTATTTGTGTCTGTGCGTGTGTCTGTGTGTGTGCCTATGCGTGTGTCTGTGTGTGTCTGTGCGTGTGTCTGTGTGTGTCTTTGTGTGTGTCTGTGTGTGTGTTTGTATGTGTGTCTGTGTGTGTATGTGCGCGTATCTGTGTGTGTGTCTGTGCGTGTGTCTGTGCGTGTGTGTGTCTTTGTGTAATGTGTATTGGCTCGGCTGTAGGCGGGTGTCACGGGGTCGTGTCGGGCCGTGATACTCTGCGTGAACCCGATAGGACATGTGACCGGATAAAGGGGGGCCAGGGGCCCCTCTGGGGTCATGTGGTTGGGGTTCGGGCCTTCCCGAAGGATCGTGAAGGGGGGCGTGGCCTGGGGCGGAGCCGGCCACGCAGGAGTGGTTATAAGCGGGGTGTGGACAGAGAGCTGGGATCAAGCCAGCATCTACGATCCTCAGTTTCTGGTCTCCGCTAGTAGACCAGGCAGCGTGTTGAGCTGTCCTGGTCCAGTAATGTAGTGTCCCCGTGTGGTAGCTAAGTTAGGAGCGGTGGCTAACACCCTCTGTCATTATACTGTTAATGTTAAGAGTTACCCATTGTGTTAGATAATAAATAGTGTTGCCTCCAAAGTTCCAGTGTGCGCCTGAATCTAACCCACTACATTTGGTGTCAGAAATTGCGGAAATTAATTGGTAGGTGTTATCCGAGTATAGTGCAATGTGCGCACGAAGACAGCGACTGACCTGGATGCCTTCATACGACGGGGACGGCGGGAAGATCATCCTCCAGACAGCCCCGGGGACTGCAGCCCCGGCGAAGGAGAGAGATGGCGCTGCAGGCGGGGCGGCGGGACGGACATCACGCCTTTGCTTCGCCGCCGTCGAGAGATAGGGAACGGCAGAACCGCGGGTAGGGGACGCCGCCGCTGCTGCTGGTGCTCGGGCGGGAAATTCACGCGCACAGGATGCGCGCGCGGCCGCCATTTTGGCGGCTGGTCGGGACGTGGTTCCCGCTAAAATGCCGTTTCCGCCATTTTCAACACCTGCGGAGGGAGATCTTCAGCCGTCTCGGTGGCGCCCCCGTCTTCTGTTCGAGTGCGGGAGGCCGGATCGGTTCGCAAGAGGATGCCGCGCTCACCATCCAAGATTTTTCAGGGTGTCTCAAGTCTCCACCCTGCCGTCCTCCGCTCTTCACAGCCTCTCAGTCGAGTCGTGACACGACATCCACCCGGCCATTGCAGTTACATCACCCACCTTTCGTGCGCCGGGTTGCGGTTGCGATTGCGTGTTTTTTTTTGTACTCGCTGGGTTGCGGAGCGTGTTAATTGGGTTTTGTGAGTGGCGGATGGACGCGACGTCCGTGTGGGTGTTGTTGTTAATTACGGCGTCAGGATCGTTTATCTTTGAGGGGGCTGTTGAGGCATTTTTTTTTTGGTCATGTTTGAGTGCCCTGAGCCCCGTTAATATCCCGTGGGTTGCCGTGTTAATGGTTCCGTTAATATCCCGTGGGTTGCCGTGTTAATGGTTCGCATTGTGACATCGTTTTGTTGTTGTTGTTGCGGAATCGCGATTGTTGACGATGTGTGGAATGTAGGAAACTTTGATCGCGATTGTTGACGATGTGTTGACTGTACGGAGCTTCGCTCGCGATTGTTGACTATGTGTGGACTGTAGGAAAACTTTTATCGCGATTGTTTACAATGTGTAGACTGTATGAAGCTTTGCTTGCGATTGTTAATTATGTACGGACTGTATGGAGCTTTGCTCGTGATTGTTGACTATGTACGGACTGTATGGAGCATTGCGTATGAGTGTTGCTATGTGCAGACTGTATGGAGCATCGCTCCAAATGGTTGGCGATGTACGGACTGCGTATACTGCATATATTGCATATATCGCATTGCACGACATCGTCGATTATTTGGGCCATTGTGGTGTTTTGCTCTTGAGTTGGGTGCCTGAGCCCCGTGGAAATCCCGTGGTTGAGGTTGTGGGAGATTTTGGATTGACGGGTTCAGTGTGTTTTTCGAACTTACTGGTTGGTTCCTTTCCGTTGTTGCACGACAAACGAGAAGTCAAAAAAGAAATGTTTTTTTGTGAGAGGGTGCCCCTCAGGTTCTATGTAGATCAAGAGTGCGTGGGGCTGTAAATTTCCACCAAATAGCGTCGTTCTCCGCTCGATTACGTGCAGCCAGGGGCTGCGTTGCGAGTTGGAGTGTGTGAGCGATGTGTCCTCTCAGCTTGGTTGGGACAGCTGGATGCTGCAATGCGAGTATTGGAGAGAGGTGTTGATGTGTCCTCTCAGCTCGGTTGGTACAACTGGATGCTGCAATGCGGGTCCTGGAGAGAGGTGTTGTTGTGTCTCCTTAGCTCGGTTGGGACAGCTGATTGCTGCAATGCGAGTCTTGGAGAGAGACTGGTTTAAATTTCTCCAGGCTGCGGTGATGCGTCGGAAAGGCGGGGGGGTGCGAACAAGGGATATGAGATGTCCATTGTGGTCCCCAAGGGAGGGTTGCTGAGATGTGAGCACGGAAAAACTGCGGAGATGCGGTACGCCAATGTGGCCGCCATTTTGTCCAAGCGCGGGATACCACGGAGATGCGGTTTGCACGTGTGGCCGCCATTTTGTGCGAGCGAGGAAAACCGCGGAGATGTTGTTTGCGCATGCGGCCGCCATTTTGTGCGAGCGCGGAAAACGCAGAGATGCGGTTCGCGCATGCGGCTGCCATTTTGTACGAGTACGGGAAGCCTCGGAGATGCGGTTCGCACGTGGGGCCGCCACTTCTGGGCAAGAGCAGGCAATTCTTTTTTCATCACGTCGAATAAAAAAATGTAGATACTGGAGCGACCCTGAAGTACCACTTCTCAGCCTAGGATGTTGGTAAATGTCCGGAATGTTAATTGGTGTGTGTCGATGCATGCTAGACATGTCGGTCTTTGCCTCCTCACCACCTGAGGGATGGGACGGTGGCAGGGTAGTGTGGGACCCTGCCATTCATGTGGTGTTGGTGTGTGATTTTGGTTCGATTACCGGTGTTGGTTGTGCATCCAACGCGTCGGAAACTGTATTTTAGTTTTCTTTTCTCCAGCCGGGCAGAATACAATCATCTCCACTACCCTGGGGCCGGGTGGCTGTCGTGTCCGACGAGCTGGGGTGGGTGTTCGTGGTACTGTGCCTCAGGAGGTTTGGGTTTATTCTTCTCGTCACAGGATTCCAGCACCTGCCAACCTTGGATGTGGACTTGAGGGGGGGAATGGAGTGCCCGTCCATCACTCCTGCTCTTCCTGTTGCTCAACTCCTGGAGAGGGGCCGTGCCCTTTTTGGGCCTTTTTCAAGTTCCCCCAGGACCTCCAGAGAGAGCGTGCCCGCCTCCTCTGGGGGCTCGGCCACGCAAATTCGTTCGAAGACTGGCCGATGTACATGACTCTCACACCTTGTTGATTGCCTACACCGTTGTTCAAACAGTCACATTCATATGTCGGTGTGTGCACAATTTGCACACGGGTGGGCTGTGTTGAGGGGTAAGCGGGGTTGACCAGTTCTTCTTGATGTGTTGTTGTTGGTTCCCCTCGTCCATACGTTCTTCCTTTCCCCCCTTCTCGGTATGTGTACATATGTTTCTCGCATTATTTATAACCGGTCGCCGGTTATTTATTGACGTTGCTTGTTCGGAGGCACACCTTTCAATATTTTCACGATTGCGTTACATCCAGGACGGCTGTGTGTTACACGGGGGAAGGGGGGTGATGTAGTGTAGTAGAACGACACAACAGTATTAGCTCGGTATGGGGGCTTTAGGCAGGTGTTACGGGGGTTGTGTCGGGCCGTGACACTCTGCGTGAACCCAACAGGACACGTGACCGGATAAAGGGGGGCCCAGGGGGTCACGTGGTTGGGGTTCAGGCCTTGCCGAAGGATTGGGAACGGGGGCGTGGCCTGGGGCAGAGCCGGCCATGCCGGAGTGGTTATAAGCGATGTGTGGACGTGGAGCTGGGCTGTTCTGTTGGGTCAAGTCTGGGATGAAGCCACCGTCCACGATCCTCAGTCTCCTTTCTCCACTAGTGGACCAGGCAGCGTGTTGAGCTGTCCTGGTCCAGTGATGTAGTGTCCCCGTGTGTTAGCTAAGTTAGGAACGGTGGCTACCACCCTATGTCATTATCCTGTTAATGTTAAATGTTACCCGTTGTGTTAGCTAATAAATAGTGTTGCCTCCAAAGTTCCAGTGTGCGCCTGAATCTTAACCCACTACACACGCAACACCCCAATCACATACACATAACACCCCACTCACATACACACAACATCTCACTCACGTACACACAACACCCCACTCACAAACACACAACACTCCACTCACATACAACACCCCACTCACGTACACGCAACACCCCACTCACATTCACACAACACCCCATTCACTACATATGTAGTAGCTACGGGCCCCGCACTTTCAAGGGCCCCACGCTAAATGCTTTCAAGCTATCAGTTCCGTGATTCTGCACTTGCTCTATTACTATAGTACTATACTGCCTTCAACTTTTAAGTTTAGCGATTTCTCGTATTTTCCGGCTGTATAGAAAATGAAAAAATGCGATTACGTTACTATGCAAGTAAAAAAATAGTGTGTTTTAATATTTACGTGTTTTTATTTATTTATTCAGGGCGCCTTTATAGCAGATTGTATAGTCCCCGCACGACCTTCATCCGGCACTGCTTGAACCTCACCCATTTTCTTTCGATATCAGCAGGAGGAGGTGGGGGTTTGGGGGATTGGGGGAGACGATGCCACCCCGAGCTGCAATCGATGGTAACATTTTCGCTTGCAGCATTCATCAACTCGCAACAATAAAAGATAAAGATCCCCCGTACAGCCCAATCTGACTGTTGGGGCAAGTGCTCTCTTTTAGCGAGCACCAGTGAAGTCCGGCACGGCACACGAGAGCGGAGCGGTGGTGGGGTGGCCAAGACCTCGCCCGGCCGCCTTTGTCTCCCCAGTTCTGACGTTTACACAGCGCACCAGGCACTCATTTGAGGCCGAGCTGACCTAGGGGAGGTGCAGTACCGGTTCAGAAAACCGTCGCTGGTGGATGACCGTGAGCGGCGAATCGCGCTCGGGGTTCGTATCTCGCAAATGCGGGGAACAATCACTGCGCCACCACTCCCCACAAACAAAGACAAAGATCCCCCGTATTGTCTTTACAGACTGTAGGGGCAAGTGCTGTTAGTGGGCACCTATGAAGGCCGGCACGGCACATGAGGGGGCTGGGTGGCCAGCATTTGTCTCCCCTGCACCAGGTACTCATTTGAGGCCGAGCCGACCTAGGGGAGGCCCATGACCGGTTCAGACAAACCGTCACCGGTGGTGTTTGCAGTGAGCGGGGAATCTAACTCGGGTCGCCGGCTTCGTAGCGCTGACCGCTACTACACCACCGCTCCCCCACACACACTCACACACCGCACGTGCTGATGCGTGGTGCCGAGCCCATTGCGCCCCTGCCGTATTTATTTCTCTCCTTAGATGTAATTTACCCAGGGAGGGAGGGAGGAGAGGGAGGGGGAAGAAATAAATATATCGCTTGGTATCATCACGCGTGATTGATGGAGGCCGTCATAATTCAGCCGTAGCTCGCCTGCCGCGGTGTAATGTGTGGTGGAAGGAGCGGTGGCGCAGCGGTTAGCGCCGGCTGCGACCCGCGTTTCGATTCCCACGCTCGCCGACAACCACGGCGACTATTGTTTGAGCCGGTGCCTGGGCATCGCGCTTAGGTCGACTCAGCCTTCAATGAGTGCCGTGCCCGGCGCGGTGCATGAGCATTGGCCGGCCTTCATAGGTGACAGCACTTGGCCCAAAAAGTCTGTTAAAGGCTACGCGGGTATCTTTGTCTTTGCCGTGCATGGTGGTTGGTGGTGGTGGTGACGTTGAAAGTTGTGGTGGTTGATAATGGTGGTAGTGGTGATGTTAGTAGTGGTGGTGACAGTGGTGGTGATGGTGGTTGTGGGAAGCGGTGGTGGAGTGGTTAGCGCACTGCACGACGAACCAGGTAACCGGAGTTCGATTCCCGCTCACGGCCAACACCACCGGTGACGATTATCTGAACCGGTCATGGGCCTCTCCTAGGTCGACTCAGCCTCAAATGAGTATCTTGTGCGGTGTGTAGTAAACATCGCCACCGGGGAGACAAAGGCGGCCGGGCGTGGTTGCTGGTCCACCCACCCCCTCGTGTGCCGTGCCGGCCTTCATAGTTGCTGCTCGCTAACAGCACTTGCCCCCAACAGGCTGTGAAGGCTACACGGGGGATCTTTGTTTTTGGTGGCAGTGGTGGCGGCGGTGGTGGTGGCGAGCCGCAGGGCGTAAATCTCGCGCTAAACAAATCGGTCTGCCTCCACCAAAATGAAAAAAAAGTAAAAAATATATATAATAAAAATGACAAAGGAATAGGTGGGGATAGGGGCTGGCGAGAAAGCATCGGCGAGCACGGAACAATATATTTTGTGGGAGATCATTATCAGTGGCGTGCCGTGGTCGTCTTTCCCCAGTGTCATCCAGGACACGTAGCTGGTAAAGGCGCAGCCCTTCAATAGACCCCCGCTGACACAAGTTGCCAAATGGAGCTCGATGAGAGCCCCTTTTTGATCCTCCTCCATCCCTCCTACTCCCTCCCTCCTCCCTCCCCCTCCCCCCCTCCCTACTCCTCCCTCCCCCTCCTCCCTCCCTCCCTCCTCCCCTCTCCCTCCTCCTTCCTCCCCCAATCCCTCCTCCCTCCTCTTCCCGCCCTCGCTACTCCTTCCGTCAGCCTCCCTCCCTCCTCCCCAGTACCTCCTCTTCGCTCCCTCCTCCTCCTCCCTACCCCCCTCCCTCCCTCCTCCTCCCTCCCTCTTTCCCCCTCCCTCCTCCTCCCTCCATCATCTCCCTCTTCCTTCCTCTCTCCCTCCTACTCCCTCCCTACCCCTCCTCCCTCCCCCTCCCTCCCCTCCTCCTTCCCTCTCCCTCCCTCCTCCTCCCCCCTCCCTCCTCCTCCCCCCTCCCTCCTCCCTCCCTCTTCCTCCCTCCAACTCCTCCCTCCCTCCTCCTCCTTCCCTCCTCCCTCCCTCCTCCTCCCTCCCTCATCCCCCCTCCCTCCTACCCCCTCCTTCCTCCTCCCTTCCTTTTCCCCCCTCCCTCCTCCTACCTCCCTGCCCCTCCTCCCTCCTCCTTCCTCCCTCATTCTCCCTCCACAATTCTACTCCCACCTTCCCCACCTCCTCCTCCCCCGTATAGAGAGTAAAACACTTCTTGTTCTTGTTGTTGTTCTTGTTGTTGTTTGTTGTTGTTCTTCTTGTTGTTGTTGTATGTTGGCCTTCCCTTCCACGCCGGATGGAGAGAGCGAGAGAGAGCAAGCAAGAGAGAGAGGCTGAACCAGCCGCGATCGACCGAGGATCTGGTCTTCGAACCGATCCTCAGGAACCCACAGACAAAGCTGCCATCCACAACCGCCACCCCCGGCATGGAGAGGCGCCTCACCAATGCGCTGCTCACCAGGTTGGGAGATCTGGTGGAGCCTGAAACACGGGGCCGGTGGCTCGGACCAGCAGACATGGCCGCAAAGACAGGGCTGCAGTCGCTCCGGGTGGCTGCCCGGATCCTGGCCGAAGCCAAGGGGCCTTTTCAGCGGCAGCGGGGAGAACGCCCCCCACATCGGCGTTGGGGATGACGAGGTCCCTCTCGGTCCCCCTCCACCGGAGCTCTCCGTCGTGCCGCTGCGTCGCCAATGCCGACAAACGAAGGCGGATCACGACCCGTGCCGGCTGGGAGACCTACCGGAGGTGGCCTTCGCAAATGTAAAGAGGAAGGTGCTCTACTCCTGCATGGTCCGGTTTCACCAACAGGACACCCTGAGGAACCACATGGACCAGGCCTAGAGGAAAGCCCTGCTCTGCATCTCTCCGGAGAGGCCTCGCTGGAGGCAACTCTACTCCAGACCGACGTACAACAGCATCGGTGACCTCAGCTGGAGCATCGCCCACGGCACCGTCACCACCAACGCCTCCCTGGCGCGATTCACCAATACGTGCCCGGAGTGCCGGTTCTGCGGTAAAGTGGAGACGGTGGCGCACCAATACGTGGAGTGCAAGAGCCTGGACTTGTTGTTCAAGGTCCTTAAAAACATCCTCCTAAGGACACCCGAAGGGCGACGAAGCACAACATATTCAGGGGCTGGTCAACGTGCTTGTCGGCTACGCCAAGTTCGCCATATACAGGTGGAGGAAGGTGGTCGTGGAGGGGAAACGTCCGGCCAGCAGCCTGGGCACCTTCTGCGCTCTGGTCGGAGCCAGGGTGTGTGGACTGGAGTTCCGGCATGCGCAGCTGACCCACGCCGAGCCAGCCTTCATGGAGCAGTGGGTGATGGAGGAGGCCGTGTGCTCGAGGGCAGAAGACAGAGAGCTCTGCATGGAGATACGAGCTGCCGTCGGAGGCCATTGGAATGCGAGGAGTGCTGGGTGCAGATGCAGCACTTGTCGTAGTTTATTTTTTCATCTCGAAAACAGGGGGGACATAGAGATAGAGAGATAGTAGGGAGAGAGGGGGGTAGAGAGAGGGGGAAGGGGTAAGAAGGAGGAGCAGAGCGTGATTCTTCGTGTTGAAGTTTTGTGTCTACGAAGAAAGTAGCACAGTTTGATTCTGTTGCACAATGGTAAAATACCTTAAATATTTCATTTAAACAGGGCAGGGAGCACATAAAGCAAAGCAATGGGAATTTTTTTTATGAACGAAGCAAAGTGGCGACTGAACCGACCATCTTTTTGCTTCCTCTGATCGTAAAAAAAAGAGAGCGAGAGACACTTGACTTTTATTGCCGCCTGCAGCAACAGCACTGGAGGCGATTCCGATACGAAATACACAGTCACCAGCAAACAAATAACAAACACTATAAATCCACGTGCTGTTGAAATAAATGCGCTGAACACAACACGAAAGAAAAGTTACGTGGTGGTGGTCATCTTGCACGCCACGGCAGGGAGTGCTTCAGAAGGTGAACATGAGGGTGTCGTCCACGCTAGTACAGAGGGCTTTTCCGGCCCCCCAGCGTTTGAAGAAGACGCGCACATCACCGGCATGTGTGTGGTATCCGTGCTCCAGCCGGAGCCGTGCCTTGAGCAGGCCCCTGAACACTGGACGCATAGAGCAGCCGTCGGTGTCACCTTCCAGCATCTTTTTCCTCGTTCTGTACGCCGCCATCTTGCCTGAGCACAGGCGAAGTTGGCGAGGTCATGGCACTTGTTAGCCAGATAGGACACCCCAATATACGAAGCTGCTGTTGTAGAAGGCAACCCCCAGTTTCCTGAAGATGTCCCCCAAAAGGTGGAACATTGGTTTGAGCCGCGTGCAGCATAAGTACTGGTGGGACAGATCCTCCCTGGCACCGCAGGAAATGCACAAGTCTGTTACCCCCGGCGAGATTCGGCAGAGCCACACGGCTAACGGCAACGTGCAGTGTGCCAATCTCCACTGGAGTCACCGCACCGTTTGGCTACGGGAGACTTGTACATCTGTTTCCACTGGGGGTTGGTCGCAATGAGGGGAGATAAAGGGTCTCTCCATTTTGTGTCCAGTAGGTCGGCCAGCTCCCGGGAATGCAGCGCCTTGACACAGCCACGTGTAGAGCGCCTTGACTCAGCACGTGTAGAGCGCCTTGACACAGCACGTGTAGAGCGCCTTGACACAGCACGTGTAGAGCTTCATGACACAGCACGTGTAGAGCGCCTTGACGCAGCCACGTGTAGAGCGCCTTGACGCAGCCACGTGTAGAGCGCCTTGACACAGCACGTGTAGAGCGCCATGACACAGCACGTGTAGAGCGCCTTGACGCAGCACGTGTAGAGTGCCTTGACACAGCCACATGTAGAGCGCCTTGACACAGCACGTGTAGAGCGCCTTGACACAGCCACGTGTAGAGCGCCTTGACGCAGCACGTGTAGAGCGCCTTGACACAGCACGTGTAGAGCGCCTTGACGCAGCACGTGTAGAGCGCCTTGACGCAGCACGTGTAGAGCGTCTTGACGCAGCACGTGTAGAGCGCCTTGACGCAGCACGTGTAGAGCGCCTTGACACAGCACGTGTAGAGCGCCTTGACGCAGCACGTGTAGAGCGCCTTGACGCAGCACGTGTAGAGCGTCTTGACGCAGCACGTGTAGAGCGCCTTGACGCAGCACGTGTAGAGCGCCTTGGTGCAGCACGTGTAGAGCGCCTTGACGCAACACGTGTAGAGCGCCTTGACGCAGCACGTGTAGAGCGCCTTGACGCAGCACGTGTAGAGCGCCTTGACGCAGCACGTGTAGAGCACCTTGACGCAGCACGTGTAGAGCGCCTTGACGCAGCACGTGTAGAGCGCCTTGACGCAGCACGTGTAGAGCGCCTTGACGCAGCACGTGTAGAGCGCCTTGACGCAGCACGTGTAGAGCGCCTTGACGCAGCACGTGTAGAGCGCCTTGACGCAGCACGTGTAGAGCACCTTGACGCAGCACGTGTAGAGCGCCTTGACGCAGCACGTGTAGAGCGCCTTGACGCAGCACGTGTAGAGCGCCTTGACGCAGCACGTGTAGAGCGCCTTGACACAGCCACGTGTAGAGCGCCTTGACGCAGCACGTGTAGAGCGCCTTGACGCAGCACGTGTAGAGCGCCTTGATGCAGCACGTGTAGAGCGCCTTGACACAGCCACGTGTAGAGCGCCTTGACGCAGCACGTGTAGAGCGCCTTGACGCAGCACGTGTAGAGCGCCTTGACACAGCCACGTGTAGAGCGCCTTGACGCAGCACGTGTAGAGCGCCTTGACGCAGCACGTGTAGAGCGCCTTGATGCAGCACGTGTAGAGCGCCTTGACGCAGCGCGTGTAGAGCGCCTTAACGCAGCACGTGTAGAGCGCCTTGACGCAGCACGTGTAGAGCGCCTTGACACAGCACGTGTAGAGTGCCTTGACGCAGCACGTGTAGAGCGCCTTGACACAGCACGTGTAGAGCGCCTTGACGCAGCACGTGTAGAGCGCCTTGACGCAGCACGTGTAGAGCGCCTTGACACAGCACGTGTAGAGCGCCTTGACACAGCACGTGTAGAGCGCCTTGACACAGCACGTGTAGAGCGCCTTGACGCAGCACGTGTAGAGCGCCTTGACGCAGCACGTGTAGAGCGCCTTGACGCAGCACGTGAAGAGCGCCTTGACACAGCACGTGTAGAGTGCCTTGACGCAGCACGTGTAGAGCGCCTTGACACAGCACGTGTAGAGCGCCTTGACACAGCACGTGTAGAGCGCCTTGACGCAGCACGTGTAGAGCGCCTTGACGCAGCACGTGTAGAGCGCCTTGACACAGCACGTGTAGAGCGCCTTGACACAGCACGTGTAGAGCGCCTTGACACAGCACGTGTAGAGCGCCTTGACGCAGCACGTGTAGAGCGCCTTGACGCAGCACGTGTAGAGCGCCTTGACGCAGCACGTGTAGAGCGCCTTGACGCAGCACGTGTAGAGCTCCTTGACGCAGCACGTGTAGAGCGCCTTGACACAACCACGTGTAGAGCGCCTTGACACAACCACGTGTAGAGCGCCTTGACGCAGCACGTGTAGAGCGCCTTGACACACCCACGTGTAGAGCGCCTTGACACAGCCACGTGTAGAGCGCCTTGAAGCAGCACGTGTAGAGCGCCTTGACGCAGCACGTGTAGAGCGCCTTGACACAGCACGTGTAGAGCGCCGTGTTCGGGGCACTCTTGAGGGGCAAGTTCTTGCAGCCTCGGAGCTTCAGTAGATTGCCAGAGTCACTGTGGTCAGGGGGCTGCGCGCAGGAGATGCACATCTCCAGGAAGGAGGGGAAGGGAGGCCGCCACCATCCCCCGGCGCCTCCAGCATCAGGCGCAGCTCCTTCATGGCACGGAGCACGTCCCGCAGCGGCTTCTCCCCGGCGAGCGTGGAGCAGAGTCTCGCGGTGCTGGCGATCTCAGCTGCTGTCTTTCACTTGGGCTGGTGGGTCTACACGAGGTGGAAGACTGTTCGCAGCCCTGCTGATGTGAGGCGTAGAGCCAGGGTCCTCTCTCCCCTGATCCCCTTGGAAGAGGTCGTTGCAGAACACGGGCTCGTTCAGGAACTGCGCGAGGTCGTAGGGTGCATGCATTCTGCTCCACTCGAAGCTCCGCCAGGCGTCCAGGAGACTCCGGTGATAAGCTGGCAGCCTCGTGTTGTCGACCAGGCTCAGGTCCATCAGGAAGAGCTCCTATCCATACCCCAGGCACCCCCCCCAACCTGCATTCCTCAGCAGGGCGAGGGCCGGCGACATCAAGGGTAGCTCCTCTCGGTGGTACAGCAGCCGCCTAATGGCCATGAGCCTGAAGCTCATGATGCTGGCGGCGATGTCCACCAGACCCTGGCTGCCTTCGCCCACCGGCAGGCAGAGAACGCCCGGCCTGAGCCTGTGCTTCCCGTGCCAGACGAAGTGCGCGAGTGAGCGGTTGACTTTGGTGAGTAGCCAAGCAGGAGGATGGAGGGCCTTGGTCTTGTGCCACAGCACGGATGCTGCCAGCTTGTTAGCAACAAGCACTCGGCCCCTGAAGGACATCTGCGGAGCGAGGTGTGCGCCCATGTCAGCAATTTAGCCTCGATTGTGTCGGCCAGCTCGGTCCAGTTGTTCAGAGCGACGTTTGGTTTTCCCAGGTAAACCCCCAGGTACTTGACTCCATCGTCTTGCCAACTGACTCCTCCTGGGAGGAGCACAGAGTGAACGCCGCCTCGCGACCCCAAACATAGAGGAGGCCCTCTCTCTCGTACACTGCAACCGCCCGGCAGAGCGCAGAGACGTCGTGCGCGTCATTGAACACGACGCATCACATCGTCGTCTGCGTATGCCGAGAGCTTGACGACCGCGTTCTCAGGTCCTGGGACCTTGGGGCCAGACAGATTTCGTCTCAGGTGGCGCAGCAGTTGCTCAATGGCCAGGGTCTACAGAAGCCCCTAGAGGGGGCATCCCTGTCTGACCCCCCTCGTCACACGGAAAGGGGCGCAGAGCCGCTGGTTTATCTTCAAGGGGCTGGATGTACCCGTGTACAAGAGCCTGACATGCGAGAGGAAGGCCTGGCCGAAGCCGAGCGACGTTAGGAGTTTGTCCAGGTACTAGTGGCTCACCCTGTCAAAGGCCTTTTCCTGCTCCAAGAAGAAGAGGCACAAGTCCACGCTGTGCGCCTCTGCAAGGGAGATTATGTCACTGACCATATCGATGTTGTCGTATATGCACCGCCCGGGGATGCAATACGACTATTCCGGCAGGATCAGCTGACCCAGCACTGTCTTGAGACCGTTTTCCAGCACCTTGGAGAAGATTTTGTAGTCGGCGCACAAGAGGGACACGGGTCGCCAATTCTCGACGAGCCGCAGGTCCCCCTTCTTAGGTTGCAGGGAAACCACCGCTCTCCTGCAGCTGTGTGCGAGTTCACCCTTCTGCAGGCTCTCAATCAACAGTTGTAGTAGTTGAGGGCCAAGCTCATCCCAGAAGGCCGCATAAAATTCAACCGGCAGGCCGTCAATCCCTGGGGCATTACCAGCTGTGGAACCCTTTCACAGCGGTGTGGAGCTCCTGCAGTGCAGGGGGTGGAGGGATGGAGTGGTGGGAGGGAGTGGAGGGAGTGGAAGGAGTGGATGGAGGGAGTGGATGGAGGTGGAGGGATTGGTAGGAGGGAGTGGAGGGAGGGAGTGGAGGTAGGGTGGCGATGCCACCCTGCGCATGTGATCGGGCAGATCGCATCTCCGTTCATCGCGGTTGGCTACGTCCGGTGCGAAAGAAGTTCAACCTACACAGACACGCGCACACGCACACACAGACACACGCGCACACACACGCGCACACACGCACACACGCACGCACACACGCGCACACACAGATACACACACAGACACACACACACGGACAGACACACAAACACACACGCTCGCATCTGATCCCCTTTCTCCCGCCGACAGCAGCGCCTCCAACAAGCAATTGCAGGGCTGCCCCATTTGCCCCTCGTTTTTAGTCTTTAATAGAGCCGTCGAATAGCGCCTTACTGGCGGAGGCAGGCGGGCGGGGAGACAGGCAGCCTGTGAATGAGATGTGATATCGCTCAACCATTGTGATTTATTCCCGCTCCACCGTCCTGCAAGGGGCGTTATTAATCCTCGAAGCAGCGACGGGTCTTTTTTTTGGTTTCTCTCGGAGTTGCAGCTCGCACGCACGCACGCTGCTGCTGCTGCAGGTGATGATGATCAAGTCTAGTGTCGTCTCCGCTACGTGTGTTACATGGGTATGTGCATATCCCCCACCACCAGCACCGCTGCACCCTCTGCTATTGTAACCCCCTGCTCATCCCCCTCCAGCCCCCCCCCCGCAAATCCAGCCAGCCCCCCCCACTCCCTGTCTTTCGGAGACCAACTACACAATTCTAATCTGTGGTGTCCGTCACTGTCCGTGTCTCTCTCAGTGGGATTCTGTGCACGTGCGTGGTTCCACGTATTTTTTTGTTCTAATAATCATCATCAGCGGCAGCAGCAGTGTCATCATCGTCATCAGCAGAATCATCATTATGAATCTATAATCATCATCAGCAGCAGAATCATTATTAATCCATTATCATCATCAGCAGCAGCAGCAGCAAAATCATCATCGTCATCAGCAGAATCATTATTATTAATCCATAATCATAATCCGCAGCAGAATAATCATCATCGCCATCAGCAGAATCATTATTAATCTATAATCATCATCAGCGGCAGGAGAATCATGATCTTCATCAACGGAATCATCATTATTAATCGAAAATCATCATCATCAGCAGAATCATCATTATTAATCCACAATCATCATCAGCGGCAGGAGAATCATCATCGTCATCAGCAGAATCATCATTATTAATCTATAATCATCATCAGCAGAATCATCATCATCGTCATCCGCGGAATCATTATTAATCCACAATCATCATCAGCGGCAGGAAAATCATCATCGTCATCAGCAGAATCATTATTATTTATCTGCAATCATCATCATCATCATACGAATTCATGACACTAACAGGACGAGGTAAAATTATCATCGCCATCATTATCATCATCTCTTTTTGGGTGGTTAAAATACATACCAACCTGATGAGGATGCACCACTATGCACAGTGCTTCAAAACAATGTTAGCACACGTATGGCACTATCGTTTTTAATGGGAAAAGAACGGATGATGATAATAGGGGCCGTCCATAAATGACGTCACGCCCCCCCCCCCCCCCTCGTCACATGGCGTCACAAAAAGTCAGACCCCCCCCCTCAAATATGACGTCACAAAGTTCTGACCCCCCCCCCCCCCAAAACCATATTTCCATTTTGAAAATAAAACATGCTTCAAATCGCTATCAAATATTGTCATTGTAGTGCGTATTTAATGTGGCGCTGCATTCTGATGTTGTAGGAGTGTTGTTATAGCAATTAGTGTTGTTATAGCAATTCTATATTATTGAGAGTTGCGCATTTTGATGTGAAGTCACATTTCTCAACACCCCCCCCTCGTCACACATTGTCACAAATGTCTGACACCCCCCCCCCCCTAGGTGCGTGACGTCAGCTATGGACGGCCCCATAATACACTGCGACACAATAACAAATGTAACGTTAGTAGCTTCAAAAAGTCAAATAATCTCACCACTTCTTCGCCATCGTGGTCAATCTTCTCCAGCATATGTCTCGTGGTGTTGTTGTAAATTCTCGCAAGTGTTCACATTTTTTTGAAGCACCCTGTAGGACCCCCCCCCCCCGCCCATCCCGCCCCTCCACCTGCCCGTCATAGGAATGTAGACTTTCCAACACTGCCATTCAGGGCCACCGTCAGAGTCGAGACTTCCTCGCAAAGGATACATTGGAGGGGCGGTGGTGCAGCGGTTAGCGCACTGAGACCTGAGTTCTACACCCGGACACTGCTAGCGATGATAGTCGAAGGCCTTGGTTCCTGGGCGGCCTTGGGACATCCACCGACCTGCCACTGACCAGCTCTGGTGAAGTATGGTCAAGCATCCTCTGTGATTGACATTGCGTGGGTGGGGGAGGGGGGGGGGTGTCGTCAATGATTTAATGACGTGAACATTTTTTAGACTGATTAGTGAATGTATTATGTAATATCTTGATTTGAAGCTTTCGTGACTGCAGGAATCCATACTCTTTGGTTCTTTGGCTAAAGTCACGTGGGTAGAAAAATAAAATTAAACAAAAAATAACATAAATAACCTCTTGTTGTAACAGCTCTCTCGCTGGTTCAGCAGTTCCACTGCTGGATGATTTTTTTCCGCCTGAGGACGACCGCTTTGTGTTGCGATCGAAACGTCGTGATTTCTTATTTTTTGTTTTCTTTTCTTTTTTTCTACCTAACGTGACTTTACCGAAAGAACCAAAGAGTATGTAATATCTAACATATTTTTGGAAGCGAATTTCATTTTTTTTCATATAAAATAAAATACCCACAGAATCCGTTTCGTCTGCACCGGGGTTTGCTATCACACCCCAAAGACCCCCGAGTTCGATTCGCAGGCACGGCTAACGTTAGTCACAGGGGCGGAGCCACAGGGGGGGGGGGCTGGGGGTGGGGGCTAAACCCCCCCTGAAATTTTGGGAAAGTCGGTAATCGGGATAACCGGATATCCGGCTGCTGCAAAATGCTGGCTGCCACCTTGCGTTGCCCTGCAGGCTGCTTGAACTTATCGAACTTATTAGCCACATCAGCGGCTCCGACCTATTAATAAACTCCGCGTTCAGATCCAATAAAATGTGTTTGAAACATTTGTGGCGCCCATTGGAGAACATACACCGGGATATCTCAGAACATTGAAGTCAACCCCCCCCAAAGTCAAAATCCTGGCTCCGCCCCTGGTCAGTCGCATGCAAATCTGCCCCAGACTCCCCCCTACTCGCCATGACCAGCGCGGTGAAGTATGGTCAGCCAACTCTTTAGCAATCGACACGGTATTGTGGGGGGGGGGGGTTACCTTCCCCTAATAGTGGATTGACAATGGCCTGAAAATGTACATCAGTATTGTAATGATTATCGTTATCGACATGCATTGGTATCTATCTTGGCGCAGTAAACATGTGGCCGTGTACACAGTGCACAATGTTATCACTGACACACACACACAACACACACAAAGACAAAGATCCCCCGTATAGCCTGTAACAGACTGTAGGGGCAAGTGCTGTTAGCGAGCACCTATGAAGGCCGGAACGGCACACGAGGGGGTGGGTGGCCAGTACCCACGCCCGGCCGCCTTTGTCTCCCCAGTGGCGATATTTACACACCGCGCCAGGTACTCATTTGAGGCCGAGTCGACCTAGGGGAGGCCCAGAACCGGTTCAGATAATCGTCACCTGGTGTTGGCCGTGAGCGGGAATCGAACTCGGGTCGCCGGGTTCGCAGCGCAGCGTGGCGCTAACCGCTACACCACCGCTTCCGACAAAACACAAACAGACACATGTATACGCACACACGACACACAAAACACACACACTAAATAATGAAATAACGCCAGCTCGTAAAACTAATTTAAAATCGCTTCCACCGTGACACCAATCACTCAAACACAACTGCACGGGGCAATAACTAATTTACGGGGAGACTAGGCGGAAGGGAGGGAGGGTGGTGGTGGTATAGTGGTGGTGGTGGGGTCAATGGTTATCTGCAGTGACGGGTTCGTTCGACTCCGTGTGCGACAGCACGTAGGTCGAGGAGGCTCAAGATGCCAGAGACGAGGAAGCCGGCACCGATGAAGACCTGGGTTCGAAGCCGGGTTCCAGTCGCTGCCTGTGGTTGAAGCGGTTTTCTCTCAGCCCGGTCACCCGGAGACTCGCATGGAGATCCATAGACTCACATAGAGACCCATAGACTCACACAGAGACCCATAGACTTACACAGAGACCCATAGACTCACATAGAGACCCATATAATCACACAGAGACCCATAGACTCACATAGAGACCCATAGACTCACATAGAGACCCATAGACTCACACAGAGACCCATAGACTCACACACAGACCCATCGACTCACACAGAGACCCATAGACTCACACAGAGACCCATAGACTCACACAGAGACCCATAGACTCACACACAGACCCATCGACTCACACAGAGACCCATAGACTCACACAGAGACCCACATACTCACACAGAGACCCACAGACTCACACAGAGACCCATAGACTCACGCAGAGACCCATCAAATCATACAGAGACCCATAGACTAACACAAAGACCCATAGACTCATACAGAGACCCATAGACTCACACAGAGACCCATAGACTCACACAGATACCCACAGACTCACACAGAGACCCGTAGACTCACACAGAGACCTACAGACTCACACAGAGACCCACAGACTCACACAGAGACCCATCGACTCACACAGAGACCCATAGACTCACACAGAGACCCACAGACTCACACAGAGACCCATAGACTCACGCAGAGACCCATCAAATCATACAGAGACCCATAGACTAACACAAAGACCCATAGACTCATAGAGAGACCCATAGACTCACACAGAGACCCATAGACTCACACAGATACCCACAGACTCACACAGAGACCCGTAGACTGACACAGAGACCTACAGACTCACACAGAGACCCACAGACTCACACAGAGACCCATAGACTCATAGAGAGACCCATAGACTCACACAGAGACCTACAGACTCACACAGAGACCCACAGACTCACACAGAGACCTACAGACTCACACAGAGACCCACAGACTCACACAGAGACCCATAGACTTATGTAGACGGAGTTGTGATGTGACGCCGTGTTCTCAAGTGCAGCGGCGGTGACGGGATTATCAAACAAACATCATCATCATCAGTAGCAGGATCAGCGTCATCATCATAATCATCATCATCATCACTCTCATTGGCAGCAGGACCTTCAGCATCATCGGTGACTTAACCACCATCATCATCACCATCATAAATCAGTCACCACCACCATCATAATCACTTTAGTATTGAAACAGTGCGTGATATTTATAGACACGTCCCAACCGGACAGCGTGATGAATCGATGGACTCTTTTACACCACGAACATTCAACACAACATCGCAAAATCGTTACTGGGAATAAATAATAATAATCATCATCAACAACCATTTGAAAATACTTGTCACAAGCGAATCGGTTTGTGTTCTGTGTTGTCCCTGCTGTGAACGCAGCCGGCGCGCCAAGATTTTAACTCAACGATTCTAATCTCTCACCATACCTTCCTCCGTCTCTCTCTCGCTCGCTCTCCATCTCTCTCTGGCTTCCCCCCTCCCTCTCTCCTCTCTCTTTTTTTAAGATCAGAGGAATCAAGAAGATGCTCGGTTTAGTCGGCACTTTGCTTCGGTCATAATTTAGTTTTTTTTGTTCCCCCCCCATTGCTTCGCTTTATGTGCTCCCCCCCCCCCCCCCCACCTTTTAAATGAAATATTTTACGTATTTTCCCATTGTGAAACAAAATAAAACTGTGCTACTTTCTTCGTAGACACGAACATCAAGATGAAGAATCACGCTCTGCTCGTCCTTAACCTTTCCATATCTCTCTACCCCCTCTCTCTCTACCCCCTCTCTCTACCCCCTCTCACTCTACCCCCTCTCTCTCTACCCCCTCTGTCTACCCCCTCTCTCTCTACCCCCTCTCTCTCTCTCTACCCCCTCTCTCTCTACCCCCCTCTCTCTCTCTATCCCTCTCTCTCTACCCCCTCTCTCTCTCTACCCCCTTTCTCTACCCCCTCTCTCTCTACCCCCTCTCTCTCTACCCCCCACTCTCTCTATACCCCCTCTCTCTCTACC